>NW_028294839.1:0-114417 GCF_964341445.2 Mesoplodon mirus | reverse complement strand
ACGAGTCCCCAAAGTGGATTGGAGCCCCGGTGGTTTCTTTCAGGGCAGCTTAGGTGTCCTGAACGTGGCAGACCCGCATGGAAAGAAAGCCTGCCCCAAAACCGTGCTCCTGGGGCTGTTTCAAAGCTGTGGAACGCTAGCCATAGAGAAGAGATTAGTTCCCGGCCCTTTCACCTGCATAGTGAGGGATGGTCCCAGAGCCGTGTATCCCTTGATTGGGCTCAGAAGGCTTTTGGTACACGGTGCTCATCCTTGGAAAGAAGTGCCCCCGTGAGAGGCTTGAGCGCTCTGAGGCATACTAAAGCTAAAGCCGTCCATTGACTGAGACTTCCCGGAAACGGGTGCACCCCTGCCTCTGGTAATGGGAAAATGTGCACCTTACTTCGTGACTAGAGGTCACATTTAGTGGGCACTTTAGCTACAGTATGCTCTGGGCTGGGCTCCCAGGAAGGAACCGCAAGCGCCCGGTTTCTTTTGCAAAAGCTCACTGCTCCTCAGAGGCCTCTGTGGAGTGAACAGTGTCCTGGTGGTGTGGTGTTCAGGCAGCTTGGAAGCTGCACCGAAGTTGCTTTTCCAAAGGGGAGAGTCGGGCTTCTCCCACATGCTCCAGTTTCCAACTTGGCCCCACAGCGCGTTTACCGGCACTCTCTGACTGACTACTGGAGACTTTCAGCCACACGGGGCCTTTCTATGATCACACTTCGTTGCGGGCGGGGACTCTGGCAGGCCGTGCATAGCATTCATTACCCGCTGAATGACTTAGTCAGGCCTAGGTGACTTTGGATCGCCCAAATGTCTCACAAGTTGACCGGTTTTTCTGTTCTTTCTGCCAGGCTGGACCTACAGTGGACCTTGCGTTACGATAGAGAGATGACAGGTAAGAGTCGCCAGGGGGCTCTGTAGGCTCAGGGATTCTTTCAGTGCAGCTCAGAGGGCCCCCACAGAGGGAGAGCCACGTTGAATATAATACCGGCCAAAACGTTGTCCTGGGGCTGCTTGACAGCGGTAGAAATCGAGCTATGCAAGCGAGGATCAGTTCATTGCCCTTCCCTCTGCATAGAAAGGGTTGACCCCAGCAGCCTGTTCTGCGCTGTGTTGCTCGGAAAACAAACAGGGGACTCCCGGCACACACGCTCTCCCTCAGAAGGGAATTCATACGCGACTCTCTGAGGCCTCCGGAAAGCCGTAGAGGAGTTGAAGCACTCGATCGAGTCAGGGTTCATGGAGATGGCTGCACAGCAAACTTTGCTGAGAGGAAACACTCGTGCTTACCTTGAGGCCTGGGGTCACGTTTACTTCGCACTTTAGCTAGGGCAAGCCGTGGGATGAGCTCCCAGCAAGGCACTGGCGACCACCTGGATTCGTAGGAGAAAACTCACTTTCTTCACTGAGGCATTCCTAGCAGTGACTAGAAGACGGGTAACAGCACTGCCTTTCAGTCAGCCTTGAGGCCGCCCCTATCTGCCTTTCAAATGGGGGGAAATACTGCCTTTCTCCAGGCTTCTCAGTTACACACCGGATCACCCAGCACATATACCTCTCTTCTCTGACAAGCCAAAGGAGGCCCTTGGAACACAATTCGGCCTTGTGCCATGAAACTTTGGGATGCAGTGTGTTCTGCATGTGCTGAATGGCATAATCCTCTAAACGCCCTCAGGAGGCCTAGGTGACTTTGCATGTTCCAAATGCCTAGCAAGGCTCAGGGTAAATCTCTACTTTATTTCGGGCTGGACCTAAAGTCTACTTTCCGCCTCACTTAGAGAGACGTCGAGCACGAGTCCCCAAAGTGGATTGGAGCCCCGGTGGTTTCTTTCAGGGCAGCTTAGGTGTCCTGAACGTGGCAGACCCGCATGGAAAGAAAGCCTGCCCCAAAACCGTGCTCCTGGGGCTGTTTCAAAGCTGTGGAACGCTAGCCATAGAGAAGAGATTAGTTCCCGGCCCTTTCACCTGCATAGTGAGGGATGGTCCCAGAGCCGTGTATCCCTTGATTGGGCTCAGAAGGCTTTTGGTACACGGTGCTCATCCTTGGAAAGAAGTGCCCCCGTGAGAGGCTTGAGCGCTCTGAGGCATACTAAAGCTAAAGCCGTCCATTGACTGAGACTTCCCGGAAACGGGTGCACCCCTGCCTCTGGTAATGGGAAAATGTGCACCTTACTTCGTGACTAGAGGTCACATTTAGTGGGCACTTTAGCTACAGTATGCTCTGGGCTGGGCTCCCAGGAAGGAACCGCAAGCGCCCGGTTTCTTTTGCAAAAGCTCACTGCTCCTCAGAGGCCTCTGTGGAGTGAACAGTGTCCTGGTGGTGTGGTGTTCAGGCAGCTTGGAAGCTGCACCGAAGTTGCTTTCCAAAGGGGGAGAGTCGGGCTTCTCCCACATGCTCCAGTTTCCAACTTGGCCCCACAGCGCGTTTACCGGCACTCTCTGACTGACTACTGGAGACTTTCAGCCACACGGGGCCTTTCTATGATCACACTTCGTTGCGGGCGGGGACTCTGGCAGGCCGTGCATAGCATTCATTACCCGCTGAATGACTTAGTCAGGCCTAGGTGACTTTGGATCGCCCAAATGTCTCACAAGTTGACCGGTTTTTCTGTTCTTTCTGCCAGGCTGGACCTACAGTGGACCTTGCGTTACGATAGAGAGATGACAGGTAAGAGTCGCCAGGGGGCTCTGTAGGCTCAGGGATTCTTTCAGTGCAGCTCAGAGGGCCCCCACAGAGGGAGAGCCACGTTGAATATAATACCGGCCAAAACGTTGTCCTGGGGCTGCTTGACAGCGGTAGAAATCGAGCTATGCAAGCGAGGATCAGTTCATTGCCCTTCCCTCTGCATAGAAAGGGTTGACCCCAGCAGCCTGTTCTGCGCTGTGTTGCTCGGAAAACAAACAGGGGACTCCCGGCACACACGCTCTCCCTCAGAAGGGAATTCATACGCGACTCTCTGAGGCCTCCGGAAAGCCGTAGAGGAGTTGAAGCACTCGATCGAGTCAGGGTTCATGGAGATGGCTGCACAGCAAACTTTGCTGAGAGGAAACACTCGTGCTTACCTTGAGGCCTGGGGTCACGTTTACTTCGCACTTTAGCTAGGGCAAGCCGTGGGATGAGCTCCCAGCAAGGCACTGGCGACCACCTGGATTCGTAGGAGAAAACTCACTTTCTTCACTGAGGCATTCCTAGCAGTGACTAGAAGACGGGTAACAGCACTGCCTTTCAGTCAGCCTTGAGGCCGCCCCTATCTGCCTTTCAAATGGGGGGAAATACTGCCTTTCTCCAGGCTTCTCAGTTACACACCGGATCACCCAGCACATATACCTCTCTTCTCTGACAAGCCAAAGGAGGCCCTTGGAACACAATTCGGCCTTGTGCCATGAAACTTTGGGATGCAGTGTGTTCTGCATGTGCTGAATGGCATAATCCTCTAAACGCCCTCAGGAGGCCTAGGTGACTTTGCATGTTCCAAATGCCTAGCAAGGCTCAGGGTAAATCTCTACTTTATTTCGGGCTGGACCTAAAGTCTACTTTCCGCCTCACTTAGAGAGACGTCGAGCACGAGTCCCCAAAGTGGATTGGAGCCCCGGTGGTTTCTTTCAGGGCAGCTTAGGTGTCCTGAACGTGGCAGACCCGCATGGAAAGAAAGCCTGCCCCAAAACCGTGCTCCTGGGGCTGTTTCAAAGCTGTGGAACGCTAGCCATAGAGAAGAGATTAGTTCCCGGCCCTTTCACCTGCATAGTGAGGGATGGTCCCAGAGCCGTGTATCCCTTGATTGGGCTCAGAAGGCTTTTGGTACACGGTGCTCATCCTTGGAAAGAAGTGCCCCCGTGAGAGGCTTGAGCGCTCTGAGGCATACTAAAGCTAAAGCCGTCCATTGACTGAGACTTCCCGGAAACGGGTGCACCCCTGCCTCTGGTAATGGGAAAATGTGCACCTTACTTCGTGACTAGAGGTCACATTTAGTGGGCACTTTAGCTACAGTATGCTCTGGGCTGGGCTCCCAGGAAGGAACCGCAAGCGCCCGGTTTCTTTTGCAAAAGCTCACTGCTCCTCAGAGGCCTCTGTGGAGTGAACAGTGTCCTGGTGGTGTGGTGTTCAGGCAGCTTGGAAGCTGCACCGAAGTTGCTTTCCAAAGGGGGAGAGTCGGGCTTCTCCCACATGCTCCAGTTTCCAACTTGGCCCCACAGCGCGTTTACCGGCACTCTCTGACTGACTACTGGAGACTTTCAGCCACACGGGGCCTTTCTATGATCACACTTCGTTGCGGGCGGGGACTCTGGCAGGCCGTGCATAGCATTCATTACCCGCTGAATGACTTAGTCAGGCCTAGGTGACTTTGGATCGCCCAAATGTCTCACAAGTTGACCGGTTTTTCTGTTCTTTCTGCCAGGCTGGACCTACAGTGGACCTTGCGTTACGATAGAGAGATGACAGGTAAGAGTCGCCAGGGGGCTCTGTAGGCTCAGGGATTCTTTCAGTGCAGCTCAGAGGGCCCCCACAGAGGGAGAGCCACGTTGAATATAATACCGGCCAAAACGTTGTCCTGGGGCTGCTTGACAGCGGTAGAAATCGAGCTATGCAAGCGAGGATCAGTTCATTGCCCTTCCCTCTGCATAGAAAGGGTTGACCCCAGCAGCCTGTTCTGCGCTGTGTTGCTCGGAAAACAAACAGGGGACTCCCGGCACACACGCTCTCCCTCAGAAGGGAATTCATACGCGACTCTCTGAGGCCTCCGGAAAGCCGTAGAGGAGTTGAAGCACTCGATCGAGTCAGGGTTCATGGAGATGGCTGCACAGCAAACTTTGCTGAGAGGAAACACTCGTGCTTACCTTGAGGCCTGGGGTCACGTTTACTTCGCACTTTAGCTAGGGCAAGCCGTGGGATGAGCTCCCAGCAAGGCACTGGCGACCACCTGGATTCGTAGGAGAAAACTCACTTTCTTCACTGAGGCATTCCTAGCAGTGACTAGAAGACGGGTAACAGCACTGCCTTTCAGTCAGCCTTGAGGCCGCCCCTATCTGCCTTTCAAATGGGGGGAAATACTGCCTTTCTCCAGGCTTCTCAGTTACACACCGGATCACCCAGCACATATACCTCTCTTCTCTGACAAGCCAAAGGAGGCCCTTGGAACACAATTCGGCCTTGTGCCATGAAACTTTGGGATGCAGTGTGTTCTGCATGTGCTGAATGGCATAATCCTCTAAACGCCCTCAGGAGGCCTAGGTGACTTTGCATGTTCCAAATGCCTAGCAAGGCTCAGGGTAAATCTCTACTTTATTTCGGGCTGGACCTAAAGTCTACTTTCCGCCTCACTTAGAGAGACGTCGAGCACGAGTCCCCAAAGTGGATTGGAGCCCCGGTGGTTTCTTTCAGGGCAGCTTAGGTGTCCTGAACGTGGCAGACCCGCATGGAAAGAAAGCCTGCCCCGAAACCGTGCTCCTGGGGCTGTTTCAAAGCTGTGGAACGCTAGCCATAGAGAAGAGATTAGTTCCCGGCCCTTTCACCTGCATAGTGAGGGATGGTCCCAGAGCCGTGTATCCCTTGATTGGGCTCAGAAGGCTTTTGGTACACGGTGCTCATCCTTGGAAAGAAGTGCCCCCGTGAGAGGCTTGAGCGCTGTGAGGCATACTAAAGCTAAAGCCGTCCATTGACTGAGACTTCCCGGAAACGGGTGCACCCCTGCCTCTGGTAATGGGAAAATGTGCACCTTACTTCGTGACTAGAGGTCACATTTAGTGGGCACTTTAGCTACAGTATGCTCTGGGCTGGGCTCCCAGGAAGGAACCGCAAGCGCCCGGTTTCTTTTGCAAAAGCTCACTGCTCCTCAGAGGCCTCTGTGGAGTGAACAGTGTCCTGGTGGTGTGGTGTTCAGGCAGCTTGGAAGCTGCACCGAAGTTGCTTTCCAAAGGGGGAGAGTCGGGCTTCTCCCACATGCTCCAGTTTCCAACTTGGCCCCACAGCGCGTTTACCGGCACTCTCTGACTGACTACTGGAGACTTTCAGCCACACGGGGCCTTTCTATGATCACACTTCGTTGCGGGCGGGGACTCTGGCAGGCCGTGCATAGCATTCATTACCCGCTGAATGACTTAGTCAGGCCTAGGTGACTTTGGATCGCCCAAATGTCTCACAAGTTGACCGGTTTTTCTGTTCTTTCTGCCAGGCTGGACCTACAGTGGACCTTGCGTTACGATAGAGAGATGACAGGTAAGAGTCGCCAGGGGGCTCTGTAGGCTCAGGGATTCTTTCAGTGCAGCTCAGAGGGCCCCCACAGAGGGAGAGCCACGTTGAATATAATACCGGCCAAAACGTTGTCCTGGGGCTGCTTGACAGCGGTAGAAATCGAGCTATGCAAGCGAGGATCAGTTCATTGCCCTTCCCTCTGCATAGAAAGGGTTGACCCCAGCAGCCTGTTCTGCGCTGTGTTGCTCGGAAAACAAACAGGGGACTCCCGGCACACACGCTCTCCCTCAGAAGGGAATTCATACGCGACTCTCTGAGGCCTCCGGAAAGCCGTAGAGGAGTTGAAGCACTCGATCGAGTCAGGGTTCATGGAGATGGCTGCACAGCAAACTTTGCTGAGAGGAAACACTCGTGCTTACCTTGAGGCCTGGGGTCACGTTTACTTCGCACTTTAGCTAGGGCAAGCCGTGGGATGAGCTCCCAGCAAGGCACTGGCGACCACCTGGATTCGTAGGAGAAAACTCACTTTCTTCACTGAGGCATTCCTAGCAGTGACTAGAAGACGGGTAACAGCACTGCCTTTCAGTCAGCCTTGAGGCCGCCCCTATCTGCCTTTCAAATGGGGGGAAATACTGCCTTTCTCCAGGCTTCTCAGTTACACACCGGATCACCCAGCACATATACCTCTCTTCTCTGACAAGCCAAAGGAGGCCCTTGGAACACAATTCGGCCTTGTGCCATGAAACTTTGGGATGCAGTGTGTTCTGCATGTGCTGAATGGCATAATCCTCTAAACGCCCTCAGGAGGCCTAGGTGACTTTGCATGTTCCAAATGCCTAGCAAGGCTCAGGGTAAATCTCTACTTTATTTCGGGCTGGACCTAAAGTCTACTTTCCGCCTCACTTAGAGAGACGTCGAGCACGAGTCCCCAAAGTGGATTGGAGCCCCGGTGGTTTCTTTCAGGGCAGCTTAGGTGTCCTGAACGTGGCAGACCCGCATGGAAAGAAAGCCTGCCCCGAAACCGTGCTCCTGGGGCTGTTTCAAAGCTGTGGAACGCTAGCCATAGAGAAGAGATTAGTTCCCGGCCCTTTCACCTGCATAGTGAGGGATGGTCCCAGAGCCGTGTATCCCTTGATTGGGCTCAGAAGGCTTTTGGTACACGGTGCTCATCCTTGGAAAGAAGTGCCCCCGTGAGAGGCTTGAGCGCTCTGAGGCATACTAAAGCTAAAGCCGTCCATTGACTGAGACTTCCCGGAAACGGGTGCACCCCTGCCTCTGGTAATGGGAAAATGTGCACCTTACTTCGTGACTAGAGGTCACATTTAGTGGGCACTTTAGCTACAGTATGCTCTGGGCTGGGCTCCCAGGAAGGAACCGCAAGCGCCCGGTTTCTTTTGCAAAAGCTCACTGCTCCTCAGAGGCCTCTGTGGAGTGAACAGTGTCCTGGTGGTGTGGTGTTCAGGCAGCTTGGAAGCTGCACCGAAGTTGCTTTCCAAAGGGGGAGAGTCGGGCTTCTCCCACATGCTCCAGTTTCCAACTTGGCCCCACAGCGCGTTTACCGGCACTCTCTGACTGACTACTGGAGACTTTCAGCCACACGGGGCCTTTCTATGATCACACTTCGTTGCGGGCGGGGACTCTGGCAGGCCGTGCATAGCATTCATTACCCGCTGAATGACTTAGTCAGGCCTAGGTGACTTTGGATCGCCCAAATGTCTCACAAGTTGACCGGTTTTTCTGTTCTTTCTGCCAGGCTGGACCTACAGTGGACCTTGCGTTACGATAGAGAGATGACAGGTAAGAGTCGCCAGGGGGCTCTGTAGGCTCAGGGATTCTTTCAGTGCAGCTCAGAGGGCCCCCACAGAGGGAGAGCCACGTTGAATATAATACCGGCCAAAACGTTGTCCTGGGGCTGCTTGACAGCGGTAGAAATCGAGCTATGCAAGCGAGGATCAGTTCATTGCCCTTCCCTCTGCATAGAAAGGGTTGACCCCAGCAGCCTGTTCTGCGCTGTGTTGCTCGGAAAACAAACAGGGGACTCCCGGCACACACGCTCTCCCTCAGAAGGGAATTCATACGCGACTCTCTGAGGCCTCCGGAAAGCCGTAGAGGAGTTGAAGCACTCGATCGAGTCAGGGTTCATGGAGATGGCTGCACAGCAAACTTTGCTGAGAGGAAACACTCGTGCTTACCTTGAGGCCTGGGGTCACGTTTACTTCGCAC
The DNA here is from genome assembly GCF_964341445.2 of Mesoplodon mirus. Classification (NCBI taxonomy): domain Eukaryota; kingdom Metazoa; phylum Chordata; class Mammalia; order Artiodactyla; family Ziphiidae; genus Mesoplodon; species Mesoplodon mirus. Next base: position 106,022 of record NW_028294839.1, on the reverse strand, counting down.
TTTAGCTAGGGCAAGCCGTGGGATGAGCTCCCAGCAAGGCACTGGCGACCACCTGGATTCGTAGGAGAAAACTCACTTTCTTCACTGAGGCATTCCTAGCAGTGACTAGAAGACGGGTAACAGCACTGCCTTTCAGTCAGCCTTGAGGCCGCCCCTATCTGCCTTTCAAATGGGGGGAAATACTGCCTTTCTCCAGGCTTCTCAGTTACACACCGGATCACCCAGCACATATACCTCTCTTCTCTGACAAGCCAAAGGAGGCCCTTGGAACACAATTCGGCCTTGTGCCATGAAACTTTGGGATGCAGTGTGTTCTGCATGTGCTGAATGGCATAATCCTCTAAACGCCCTCAGGAGGCCTAGGTGACTTTGCATGTTCCAAATGCCTAGCAAGGCTCAGGGTAAATCTCTACTTTATTTCGGGCTGGACCTAAAGTCTACTTTCCGCCTCACTTAGAGAGACGTCGAGCACGAGTCCCCAAAGTGGATTGGAGCCCCGGTGGTTTCTTTCAGGGCAGCTTAGGTGTCCTGAACGTGGCAGACCCGCATGGAAAGAAAGCCTGCCCCAAAACCGTGCTCCTGGGGCTGTTTCAAAGCTGTGGAACGCTAGCCATAGAGAAGAGATTAGTTCCCGGCCCTTTCACCTGCATAGTGAGGGATGGTCCCAGAGCCGTGTATCCCTTGATTGGGCTCAGAAGGCTTTTGGTACACGGTGCTCATCCTTGGAAAGAAGTGCCCCCGTGAGAGGCTTGAGCGCTCTGAGGCATACTAAAGCTAAAGCCGTCCATTGACTGAGACTTCCCGGAAACGGGTGCACCCCTGCCTCTGGTAATGGGAAAATGTGCACCTTACTTCGTGACTAGAGGTCACATTTAGTGGGCACTTTAGCTACAGTATGCTCTGGGCTGGGCTCCCAGGAAGGAACCGCAAGCGCCCGGTTTCTTTTGCAAAAGCTCACTGCTCCTCAGAGGCCTCTGTGGAGTGAACAGTGTCCTGGTGGTGTGGTGTTCAGGCAGCTTGGAAGCTGCACCGAAGTTGCTTTCCAAAGGGGGAGAGTCGGGCTTCTCCCACATGCTCCAGTTTCCAACTTGGCCCCACAGCGCGTTTACCGGCACTCTCTGACTGACTACTGGAGACTTTCAGCCACACGGGGCCTTTCTATGATCACACTTCGTTGCGGGCGGGGACTCTGGCAGGCCGTGCATAGCATTCATTACCCGCTGAATGACTTAGTCAGGCCTAGGTGACTTTGGATCGCCCAAATGTCTCACAAGTTGACCGGTTTTTCTGTTCTTTCTGCCAGGCTGGACCTACAGTGGACCTTGCGTTACGATAGAGAGATGACAGGTAAGAGTCGCCAGGGGGCTCTGTAGGCTCAGGGATTCTTTCAGTGCAGCTCAGAGGGCCCCCACAGAGGGAGAGCCACGTTGAATATAATACCGGCCAAAACGTTGTCCTGGGGCTGCTTGACAGCGGTAGAAATCGAGCTATGCAAGCGAGGATCAGTTCATTGCCCTTCCCTCTGCATAGAAAGGGTTGACCCCAGCAGCCTGTTCTGCGCTGTGTTGCTCGGAAAACAAACAGGGGACTCCCGGCACACACGCTCTCCCTCAGAAGGGAATTCATACGCGACTCTCTGAGGCCTCCGGAAAGCCGTAGAGGAGTTGAAGCACTCGATCGAGTCAGGGTTCATGGAGATGGCTGCACAGCAAACTTTGCTGAGAGGAAACACTCGTGCTTACCTTGAGGCCTGGGGTCACGTTTACTTCGCACTTTAGCTAGGGCAAGCCGTGGGATGAGCTCCCAGCAAGGCACTGGCGACCACCTGGATTCGTAGGAGAAAACTCACTTTCTTCACTGAGGCATTCCTAGCAGTGACTAGAAGACGGGTAACAGCACTGCCTTTCAGTCAGCCTTGAGGCCGCCCCTATCTGCCTTTCAAATGGGGGGAAATACTGCCTTTCTCCAGGCTTCTCAGTTACACACCGGATCACCCAGCACATATACCTCTCTTCTCTGACAAGCCAAAGGAGGCCCTTGGAACACAATTCGGCCTTGTGCCATGAAACTTTGGGATGCAGTGTGTTCTGCATGTGCTGAATGGCATAATCCTCTAAACGCCCTCAGGAGGCCTAGGTGACTTTGCATGTTCCAAATGCCTAGCAAGGCTCAGGGTAAATCTCTACTTTATTTCGGGCTGGACCTAAAGTCTACTTTCCGCCTCACTTAGAGAGACGTCGAGCACGAGTCCCCAAAGTGGATTGGAGCCCCGGTGGTTTCTTTCAGGGCAGCTTAGGTGTCCTGAACGTGGCAGACCCGCATGGAAAGAAAGCCTGCCCCGAAACCGTGCTCCTGGGGCTGTTTCAAAGCTGTGGAACGCTAGCCATAGAGAAGAGATTAGTTCCCGGCCCTTTCACCTGCATAGTGAGGGATGGTCCCAGAGCCGTGTATCCCTTGATTGGGCTCAGAAGGCTTTTGGTACACGGTGCTCATCCTTGGAAAGAAGTGCCCCCGTGAGAGGCTTGAGCGCTGTGAGGCATACTAAAGCTAAAGCCGTCCATTGACTGAGACTTCCCGGAAACGGGTGCACCCCTGCCTCTGGTAATGGGAAAATGTGCACCTTACTTCGTGACTAGAGGTCACATTTAGTGGGCACTTTAGCTACAGTATGCTCTGGGCTGGGCTCCCAGGAAGGAACCGCAAGCGCCCGGTTTCTTTTGCAAAAGCTCACTGCTCCTCAGAGGCCTCTGTGGAGTGAACAGTGTCCTGGTGGTGTGGTGTTCAGGCAGCTTGGAAGCTGCACCGAAGTTGCTTTCCAAAGGGGGAGAGTCGGGCTTCTCCCACATGCTCCAGTTTCCAACTTGGCCCCACAGCGCGTTTACCGGCACTCTCTGACTGACTACTGGAGACTTTCAGCCACACGGGGCCTTTCTATGATCACACTTCGTTGCGGGCGGGGACTCTGGCAGGCCGTGCATAGCATTCATTACCCGCTGAATGACTTAGTCAGGCCTAGGTGACTTTGGATCGCCCAAATGTCTCACAAGTTGACCGGTTTTTCTGTTCTTTCTGCCAGGCTGGACCTACAGTGGACCTTGCGTTACGATAGAGAGATGACAGGTAAGAGTCGCCAGGGGGCTCTGTAGGCTCAGGGATTCTTTCAGTGCAGCTCAGAGGGCCCCCACAGAGGGAGAGCCACGTTGAATATAATACCGGCCAAAACGTTGTCCTGGGGCTGCTTGACAGCGGTAGAAATCGAGCTATGCAAGCGAGGATCAGTTCATTGCCCTTCCCTCTGCATAGAAAGGGTTGACCCCAGCAGCCTGTTCTGCGCTGTGTTGCTCGGAAAACAAACAGGGGACTCCCGGCACACACGCTCTCCCTCAGAAGGGAATTCATACGCGACTCTCTGAGGCCTCCGGAAAGCCGTAGAGGAGTTGAAGCACTCGATCGAGTCAGGGTTCATGGAGATGGCTGCACAGCAAACTTTGCTGAGAGGAAACACTCGTGCTTACCTTGAGGCCTGGGGTCACGTTTACTTCGCACTTTAGCTAGGGCAAGCCGTGGGATGAGCTCCCAGCAAGGCACTGGCGACCACCTGGATTCGTAGGAGAAAACTCACTTTCTTCACTGAGGCATTCCTAGCAGTGACTAGAAGACGGGTAACAGCACTGCCTTTCAGTCAGCCTTGAGGCCGCCCCTATCTGCCTTTCAAATGGGGGGAAATACTGCCTTTCTCCAGGCTTCTCAGTTACACACCGGATCACCCAGCACATATACCTCTCTTCTCTGACAAGCCAAAGGAGGCCCTTGGAACACAATTCGGCCTTGTGCCATGAAACTTTGGGATGCAGTGTGTTCTGCATGTGCTGAATGGCATAATCCTCTAAACGCCCTCAGGAGGCCTAGGTGACTTTGCATGTTCCAAATGCCTAGCAAGGCTCAGGGTAAATCTCTACTTTATTTCGGGCTGGACCTAAAGTCTACTTTCCGCCTCACTTAGAGAGACGTCGAGCACGAGTCCCCAAAGTGGATTGGAGCCCCGGTGGTTTCTTTCAGGGCAGCTTAGGTGTCCTGAACGTGGCAGACCCGCATGGAAAGAAAGCCTGCCCCGAAACCGTGCTCCTGGGGCTGTTTCAAAGCTGTGGAACGCTAGCCATAGAGAAGAGATTAGTTCCCGGCCCTTTCACCTGCATAGTGAGGGATGGTCCCAGAGCCGTGTATCCCTTGATTGGGCTCAGAAGGCTTTTGGTACACGGTGCTCATCCTTGGAAAGAAGTGCCCCCGTGAGAGGCTTGAGCGCTGTGAGGCATACTAAAGCTAAAGCCGTCCATTGACTGAGACTTCCCGGAAACGGGTGCACCCCTGCCTCTGGTAATGGGAAAATGTGCACCTTACTTCGTGACTAGAGGTCACATTTAGTGGGCACTTTAGCTACAGTATGCTCTGGGCTGGGCTCCCAGGAAGGAACCGCAAGCGCCCGGTTTCTTTTGCAAAAGCTCACTGCTCCTCAGAGGCCTCTGTGGAGTGAACAGTGTCCTGGTGGTGTGGTGTTCAGGCAGCTTGGAAGCTGCACCGAAGTTGCTTTCCAAAGGGGGAGAGTCGGGCTTCTCCCACATGCTCCAGTTTCCAACTTGGCCCCACAGCGCGTTTACCGGCACTCTCTGACTGACTACTGGAGACTTTCAGCCACACGGGGCCTTTCTATGATCACACTTCGTTGCGGGCGGGGACTCTGGCAGGCCGTGCATAGCATTCATTACCCGCTGAATGACTTAGTCAGGCCTAGGTGACTTTGGATCGCCCAAATGTCTCACAAGTTGACCGGTTTTTCTGTTCTTTCTGCCAGGCTGGACCTACAGTGGACCTTGCGTTACGATAGAGAGATGACAGGTAAGAGTCGCCAGGGGGCTCTGTAGGCTCAGGGATTCTTTCAGTGCAGCTCAGAGGGCCCCCACAGAGGGAGAGCCACGTTGAATATAATACCGGCCAAAACGTTGTCCTGGGGCTGCTTGACAGCGGTAGAAATCGAGCTATGCAAGCGAGGATCAGTTCATTGCCCTTCCCTCTGCATAGAAAGGGTTGACCCCAGCAGCCTGTTCTGCGCTGTGTTGCTCGGAAAACAAACAGGGGACTCCCGGCACACACGCTCTCCCTCAGAAGGGAATTCATACGCGACTCTCTGAGGCCTCCGGAAAGCCGTAGAGGAGTTGAAGCACTCGATCGAGTCAGGGTTCATGGAGATGGCTGCACAGCAAACTTTGCTGAGAGGAAACACTCGTGCTTACCTTGAGGCCTGGGGTCACGTTTACTTCGCACTTTAGCTAGGGCAAGCCGTGGGATGAGCTCCCAGCAAGGCACTGGCGACCACCTGGATTCGTAGGAGAAAACTCACTTTCTTCACTGAGGCATTCCTAGCAGTGACTAGAAGACGGGTAACAGCACTGCCTTTCAGTCAGCCTTGAGGCCGCCCCTATCTGCCTTTCAAATGGGGGGAAATACTGCCTTTCTCCAGGCTTCTCAGTTACACACCGGATCACCCAGCACATATACCTCTCTTCTCTGACAAGCCAAAGGAGGCCCTTGGAACACAATTCGGCCTTGTGCCATGAAACTTTGGGATGCAGTGTGTTCTGCATGTGCTGAATGGCATAATCCTCTAAACGCCCTCAGGAGGCCTAGGTGACTTTGCATGTTCCAAATGCCTAGCAAGGCTCAGGGTAAATCTCTACTTTATTTCGGGCTGGACCTAAAGTCTACTTTCCGCCTCACTTAGAGAGACGTCGAGCACGAGTCCCCAAAGTGGATTGGAGCCCCGGTGGTTTCTTTCAGGGCAGCTTAGGTGTCCTGAACGTGGCAGACCCGCATGGAAAGAAAGCCTGCCCCAAAACCGTGCTCCTGGGGCTGTTTCAAAGCTGTGGAACGCTAGCCATAGAGAAGAGATTAGTTCCCGGCCCTTTCACCTGCATAGTGAGGGATGGTCCCAGAGCCGTGTATCCCTTGATTGGGCTCAGAAGGCTTTTGGTACACGGTGCTCATCCTTGGAAAGAAGTGCCCCCGTGAGAGGCTTGAGCGCTCTGAGGCATACTAAAGCTAAAGCCGTCCATTGACTGAGACTTCCCGGAAACGGGTGCACCCCTGCCTCTGGTAATGGGAAAATGTGCACCTTACTTCGTGACTAGAGGTCACATTTAGTGGGCACTTTAGCTACAGTATGCTCTGGGCTGGGCTCCCAGGAAGGAACCGCAAGCGCCCGGTTTCTTTTGCAAAAGCTCACTGCTCCTCAGAGGCCTCTGTGGAGTGAACAGTGTCCTGGTGGTGTGGTGTTCAGGCAGCTTGGAAGCTGCACCGAAGTTGCTTTCCAAAGGGGGAGAGTCGGGCTTCTCCCACATGCTCCAGTTTCCAACTTGGCCCCACAGCGCGTTTACCGGCACTCTCTGACTGACTACTGGAGACTTTCAGCCACACGGGGCCTTTCTATGATCACACTTCGTTGCGGGCGGGGACTCTGGCAGGCCGTGCATAGCATTCATTACCCGCTGAATGACTTAGTCAGGCCTAGGTGACTTTGGATCGCCCAAATGTCTCACAAGTTGACCGGTTCTTCTGTTCTTTCTGCCAGGCTGGACCTACAGTGGACCTTGCGTTACGATAGAGAGATGACAGGTAAGAGTCGCCAGGGGGCTCTGTAGGCTCAGGGATTCTTTCAGTGCAGCTCAGAGGGCCCCCACAGAGGGAGAGCCACGTTGAATATAATACCGGCCAAAACGTTGTCCTGGGGCTGCTTGACAGCGGTAGAAATCGAGCTATGCAAGCGAGGATCAGTTCATTGCCCTTCCCTCTGCATAGAAAGGGTTGACCCCAGCAGCCTGTTCTGCGCTGTGTTGCTCGGAAAACAAACAGGGGACTCCCGGCACACACGCTCTCCCTCAGAAGGGAATTCATACGCGACTCTCTGAGGCCTCCGGAAAGCCGTAGAGGAGTTGAAGCACTCGATCGAGTCAGGGTTCATGGAGATGGCTGCACAGCAAACTTTGCTGAGAGGAAACACTCGTGCTTACCTTGAGGCCTGGGGTCACGTTTACTTCGCACTTTAGCTAGGGCAAGCCGTGGGATGAGCTCCCAGCAAGGCACTGGCGACCACCTGGATTCGTAGGAGAAAACTCACTTTCTTCACTGAGGCATTCCTAGCAGTGACTAGAAGACGGGTAACAGCACTGCCTTTCAGTCAGCCTTGAGGCCGCCCCTATCTGCCTTTCAAATGGGGGGAAATACTGCCTTTCTCCAGGCTTCTCAGTTACACACCGGATCACCCAGCACATATACCTCTCTTCTCTGACAAGCCAAAGGAGGCCCTTGGAACACAATTCGGCCTTGTGCCATGAAACTTTGGGATGCAGTGTGTTCTGCATGTGCTGAATGGCATAATCCTCTAAACGCCCTCAGGAGGCCTAGGTGACTTTGCATGTTCCAAATGCCTAGCAAGGCTCAGGGTAAATCTCTACTTTATTTCGGGCTGGACCTAAAGTCTACTTTCCGCCTCACTTAGAGAGACGTCGAGCACGAGTCCCCAAAGTGGATTGGAGCCCCGGTGGTTTCTTTCAGGGCAGCTTAGGTGTCCTGAACGTGGCAGACCCGCATGGAAAGAAAGCCTGCCCCAAAACCGTGCTCCTGGGGCTGTTTCAAAGCTGTGGAACGCTAGCCATAGAGAAGAGATTAGTTCCCGGCCCTTTCACCTGCATAGTGAGGGATGGTCCCGGAGCCGTGTATCCCTTGATTGGGCTCAGAAGGCTTTTGGTACACGGTGCTCATCCTTGGAAAGAAGTGCCCCCGTGAGAGGCTTGAGCGCTCTGAGGCATACTAAAGCTAAAGCCGTCCATTGACTGAGACTTCCCGGAAACGGGTGCACCCCTGCCTCTGGTAATGGGAAAATGTGCACCTTACTTCGTGACTAGAGGTCACATTTAGTGGGCACTTTAGCTACAGTATGCTCTGGGCTGGGCTCCCAGGAAGGAACCGCAAGCGCCCGGTTTCTTTTGCAAAAGCTCACTGCTCCTCAGAGGCCTCTGTGGAGTGAACAGTGTCCTGGTGGTGTGGTGTTCAGGCAGCTTGGAAGCTGCACCGAAGTTGCTTTCCAAAGGGGGAGAGTCGGGCTTCTCCCACATGCTCCAGTTTCCAACTTGGCCCCACAGCGCGTTTACCGGCACTCTCTGACTGACTACTGGAGACTTTCAGCCACACGGGGCCTTTCTATGATCACACTTCGTTGCGGGCGGGGACTCTGGCAGGCCGTGCATAGCATTCATTACCCGCTGAATGACTTAGTCAGGCCTAGGTGACTTTGGATCGCCCAAATGTCTCACAAGTTGACCGGTTTTTCTGTTCTTTCTGCCAGGCTGGACCTACAGTGGACCTTGCGTTACGATAGAGAGATGACAGGTAAGAGTCGCCAGGGGGCTCTGTAGGCTCAGGGATTCTTTCAGTGCAGCTCAGAGGGCCCCCACAGAGGGAGAGCCACGTTGAATATAATACCGGCCAAAACGTTGTCCTGGGGCTGCTTGACAGCGGTAGAAATCGAGCTATGCAAGCGAGGATCAGTTCATTGCCCTTCCCTCTGCATAGAAAGGGTTGACCCCAGCAGCCTGTTCTGCGCTGTGTTGCTCGGAAAACAAACAGGGGACTCCCGGCACACACGCTCTCCCTCAGAAGGGAATTCATACGCGACTCTCTGAGGCCTCCGGAAAGCCGTAGAGGAGTTGAAGCACTCGATCGAGTCAGGGTTCATGGAGATGGCTGCACAGCAAACTTTGCTGAGAGGAAACACTCGTGCTTACCTTGAGGCCTGGGGTCACGTTTACTTCGCACTTTAGCTAGGGCAAGCCGTGGGATGAGCTCCCAGCAAGGCACTGGCGACCACCTGGATTCGTAGGAGAAAACTCACTTTCTTCACTGAGGCATTCCTAGCAGTGACTAGAAGACGGGTAACAGCACTGCCTTTCAGTCAGCCTTGAGGCCGCCCCTATCTGCCTTTCAAATGGGGGGAAATACTGCCTTTCTCCAGGCTTCTCAGTTACACACCGGATCACCCAGCACATATACCTCTCTTCTCTGACAAGCCAAAGGAGGCCCTTGGAACACAATTCGGCCTTGTGCCATGAAACTTTGGGATGCAGTGTGTTCTGCATGTGCTGAATGGCATAATCCTCTAAACGCCCTCAGGAGGCCTAGGTGACTTTGCATGTTCCAAATGCCTAGCAAGGCTCAGGGTAAATCTCTACTTTATTTCGGGCTGGACCTAAAGTCTACTTTCCGCCTCACTTAGAGAGACGTCGAGCACGAGTCCCCAAAGTGGATTGGAGCCCCGGTGGTTTCTTTCAGGGCAGCTTAGGTGTCCTGAACGTGGCAGACCCGCATGGAAAGAAAGCCTGCCCCAAAACCGTGCTCCTGGGGCTGTTTCAAAGCTGTGGAACGCTAGCCATAGAGAAGAGATTAGTTCCCGGCCCTTTCACCTGCATAGTGAGGGATGGTCCCGGAGCCGTGTATCCCTTGATTGGGCTCAGAAGGCTTTTGGTACACGGTGCTCATCCTTGGAAAGAAGTGCCCCCGTGAGAGGCTTGAGCGCTCTGAGGCATACTAAAGCTAAAGCCGTCCATTGACTGAGACTTCCCGGAAACGGGTGCACCCCTGCCTCTGGTAATGGGAAAATGTGCACCTTACTTCGTGACTAGAGGTCACATTTAGTGGGCACTTTAGCTACAGTATGCTCTGGGCTGGGCTCCCAGGAAGGAACCGCAAGCGCCCGGTTTCTTTTGCAAAAGCTCACTGCTCCTCAGAGGCCTCTGTGGAGTGAACAGTGTCCTGGTGGTGTGGTGTTCAGGCAGCTTGGAAGCTGCACCGAAGTTGCTTTCCAAAGGGGGAGAGTCGGGCTTCTCCCACATGCTCCAGTTTCCAACTTGGCCCCACAGCGCGTTTACCGGCACTCTCTGACTGACTACTGGAGACTTTCAGCCACACGGGGCCTTTCTATGATCACACTTCGTTGCGGGCGGGGACTCTGGCAGGCCGTGCATAGCATTCATTACCCGCTGAATGACTTAGTCAGGCCTAGGTGACTTTGGATCGCCCAAATGTCTCACAAGTTGACCGGTTCTTCTGTTCTTTCTGCCAGGCTGGACCTACAGTGGACCTTGCGTTACGATAGAGAGATGACAGGTAAGAGTCGCCAGGGGGCTCTGTAGGCTCAGGGATTCTTTCAGTGCAGCTCAGAGGGCCCCCACAGAGGGAGAGCCACGTTGAATATAATACCGGCCAAAACGTTGTCCTGGGGCTGCTTGACAGCGGTAGAAATCGAGCTATGCAAGCGAGGATCAGTTCATTGCCCTTCCCTCTGCATAGAAAGGGTTGACCCCAGCAGCCTGTTCTGCGCTGTGTTGCTCGGAAAACAAACAGGGGACTCCCGGCACACACGCTCTCCCTCAGAAGGGAATTCATACGCGACTCTCTGAGGCCTCCGGAAAGCCGTAGAGGAGTTGAAGCACTCGATCGAGTCAGGGTTCATGGAGATGGCTGCACAGCAAACTTTGCTGAGAGGAAACACTCGTGCTTACCTTGAGGCCTGGGGTCACGTTTACTTCGCACTTTAGCTAGGGCAAGCCGTGGGATGAGCTCCCAGCAAGGCACTGGCGACCACCTGGATTCGTAGGAGAAAACTCACTTTCTTCACTGAGGCATTCCTAGCAGTGACTAGAAGACGGGTAACAGCACTGCCTTTCAGTCAGCCTTGAGGCCGCCCCTATCTGCCTTTCAAATGGGGGGGAAATACTGCCTTTCTCCAGGCTTCTCAGTTACACACCGGATCACCCAGCACATATACCTCTCTTCTCTGACAAGCCAAAGGAGGCCCTTGGAACACAATTCGGCCTTGTGCCATGAAACTTTGGGATGCAGTGTGTTCTGCATGTGCTGAATGGCATAATCCTCTAAATGCCCTCAGGAGGCCTAGGTGACTTTGCATGTTCCAAATGCCTAGCAAGGCTCAGGGTAAATCTCTACTTTATTTCGGGCTGGACCTAAAGTCTACTTTCCGCCTCACTTAGAGAGACGTCGAGCACGAGTCCCCAAAGTGGATTGGAGCCCCGGTGGTTTCTTTCAGGGCAGCTTAGGTGTCCTGAACGTGGCAGACCCGCATGGAAAGAAAGCCTGCCCCAAAACCGTGCTCCTGGGGCTGTTTCAAAGCTGTGGAACGCTAGCCATAGAGAAGAGATTAGTTCCCGGCCCTTTCACCTGCATAGTGAGGGATGGTCCCGGAGCCGTGTATCCCTTGATTGGGCTCAGAAGGCTTTTGGTACACGGTGCTCATCCTTGGAAAGAAGTGCCCCCGTGAGCGGCTTGAGCGCTCTGAGGCATACTAAAGCTAAAGCCGTCCATTGACTGAGACTTCCCGGAAACGGGTGCACCCCTGCCTCTGGTAATGGGAAAATGTGCACCTTACTTCGTGACTAGAGGTCACATTTAGTGGGCACTTTAGCTACAGTATGCTCTGGGCTGGGCTCCCAGGAAGGAACCGCAAGCGCCCGGTTTCTTTTGCAAAAGCTCACTGCTCCTCAGAGGCCTCTGTGGAGTGAACAGTGTCCTGGTGGTGTGGTGTTCAGGCAGCTTGGAAGCTGCACCGAAGTTGCTTTCCAAAGGGGGAGAGTCGGGCTTCTCCCACATGCTCCAGTTTCCAACTTGACCCCACAGCGCGTTTACCGGCACTCTCTGACTGACTACTGGAGACTTTCAGCCACACGGGGCCTTTCTATGATCACACTTCGTTGCGGGCGGGGACTCTGGCATGCCGTGCATAGCATTCATTACCCGCTGAATGACTTAGTCAGGCCTAGGTGACTTTGGATCGCCCAAATGTCTCACAAGTTGACCGGTTTTTCTGTTCTTTCTGCCAGGCTGGACCTACAGTGGACCTTGCGTTACGATAGAGAGATGACAGGTAAGAGTCGCCAGGGGGCTCTGTAGGCTCAGGGATTCTTTCAGTGCAGCTCAGAGGGCCCCCACAGAGGGAGAGCCACGTTGAATATAATACCGGCCAAAACGTTGTCCTGGGGCTGCTTGACAGCGGTAGAAATCGAGCTATGCAAGCGAGGATCAGTTCATTGCCCTTCCCTCTGCATAGAAAGGGTTGACCCCAGCAGCCTGTTCTGCGCTGTGTTGCTCGGAAAACAAACAGGGGACTCCCGGCACACACGCTCTCCCTCAGAAGGGAATTCATACGCGACTCTCTGAGGCCTCCGGAAAGCCGTAGAGGAGTTGAAGCACTCGATCGAGTCAGGGTTCATGGAGATGGCTGCACAGCAAACTTTGCTGAGAGGAAACACTCGTGCTTACCTTGAGGCCTGGGGTCACGTTTACTTCGCACTTTAGCTAGGGCAAGCCGTGGGATGAGCTCCCAGCAAGGCACTGGCGACCACCTGGATTCGTAGGAGAAAACTCACTTTCTTCACTGAGGCATTCCTAGCAGTGACTAGAAGACGGGTAACAGCACTGCCTTTCAGTCAGCCTTGAGGCCGCCCCTATCTGCCTTTCAAATGGGGGGAAATACTGCCTTTCTCCAGGCTTCTCAGTTACACACCGGATCACCCAGCACATATACCTCTCTTCTCTGACAAGCCAAAGGAGGCCCTTGGAACACAATTCGGCCTTGTGCCATGAAACTTTGGGATGCAGTGTGTTCTGCATGTGCTGAATGGCATAATCCTCTAAACGCCCTCAGGAGGCCTAGGTGACTTTGCATGTTCCAAATGCCTAGCAAGGCTCAGGGTAAATCTCTACTTTATTTCGGGCTGGACCTAAAGTCTACTTTCCGCCTCACTTAGAGAGACGTCGAGCACGAGTCCCCAAAGTGGATTGGAGCCCCGGTGGTTTCTTTCAGGGCAGCTTAGGTGTCCTGAACGTGGCAGACCCGCATGGAAAGAAAGCCTGCCCCAAAACCGTGCTCCTGGGGCTGTTTCAAAGCTGTGGAACGCTAGCCATAGAGAAGAGATTAGTTCCCGGCCCTTTCACCTGCATAGTGAGGGATGGTCCCGGAGCCGTGTATCCCTTGATTGGGCTCAGAAGGCTTTTGGTACACGGTGCTCATCCTTGGAAAGAAGTGCCCCCGTGAGCGGCTTGAGCGCTCTGAGGCATACTAAAGCTAAAGCCGTCCATTGACTGAGACTTCCCGGAAACGGGTGCACCCCTGCCTCTGGTAATGGGAAAATGTGCACCTTACTTCGTGACTAGAGGTCACATTTAGTGGGCACTTTAGCTACAGTATGCTCTGGGCTGGGCTCCCAGGAAGGAACCGCAAGCGCCCGGTTTCTTTTGCAAAAGCTCACTGCTCCTCAGAGGCCTCTGTGGAGTGAACAGTGTCCTGGTGGTGTGGTGTTCAGGCAGCTTGGAAGCTGCACCGAAGTTGCTTTCCAAAGGGGGAGAGTCGGGCTTCTCCCACATGCTCCAGTTTCCAACTTGACCCCACAGCGCGTTTACCGGCACTCTCTGACTGACTACTGGAGACTTTCAGCCACACGGGGCCTTTCTATGATCACACTTCGTTGCGGGCGGGGACTCTGGCATGCCGTGCATAGCATTCATTACCCGCTGAATGACTTAGTCAGGCCTAGGTGACTTTGGATCGCCCAAATGTCTCACAAGTTGACCGGTTTTTCTGTTCTTTCTGCCAGGCTGGACCTACAGTGGACCTTGCGTTACGATAGAGAGATGACAGGTAAGAGTCGCCAGGGGGCTCTGTAGGCTCAGGGATTCTTTCAGTGCAGCTCAGAGGGCCCCCACAGAGGGAGAGCCACGTTGAATATAATACCGGCCAAAACGTTGTCCTGGGGCTGCTTGACAGCGGTAGAAATCGAGCTATGCAAGCGAGGATCAGTTCATTGCCCTTCCCTCTGCATAGAAAGGGTTGACCCCAGCAGCCTGTTCTGCGCTGTGTTGCTCGGAAAACAAACAGGGGACTCCCGGCACACACGCTCTCCCTCAGAAGGGAATTCATACGCGACTCTCTGAGGCCTCCGGAAAGCCGTAGAGGAGTTGAAGCACTCGATCGAGTCAGGGTTCATGGAGATGGCTGCACAGCAAACTTTGCTGAGAGGAAACACTCGTGCTTACCTTGAGGCCTGGGGTCACGTTTACTTCGCACTTTAGCTAGGGCAAGCCGTGGGATGAGCTCCCAGCAAGGCACTGGCGACCACCTGGATTCGTAGGAGAAAACTCACTTTCTTCACTGAGGCATTCCTAGCAGTGACTAGAAGACGGGTAACAGCACTGCCTTTCAGTCAGCCTTGAGGCCGCCCCTATCTGCCTTTCAAATGGGGGGAAATACTGCCTTTCTCCAGGCTTCTCAGTTACCCACCGGATCACCCAGCACATATACCTCTCTTCTCTGACAAGCCAAAGGAGGCCCTTGGAACACAATTCGGCCTTGTGCCATGAAACTTTGGGATGCAGTGTGTTCTGCATGTGCTGAATGGCATAATCCTCTAAACGCCCTCAGGAGGCCTAGGTGACTTTGCATGTTCCAAATGCCTAGCAAGGCTCAGGGTAAATCTCTACTTTATTTCGGGCTGGACCTAAAGTCTACTTTCCGCCTCACTTAGAGAGACGTCGAGCACGAGTCCCCAAAGTGGATTGGAGCCCCGGTGGTTTCTTTCAGGGCAGCTTAGGTGTCCTGAACGTGGCAGACCCGCATGGAAAGAAAGCCTGCCCCAAAACCGTGCTCCTGGGGCTGTTTCAAAGCTGTGGAACGCTAGCCATAGAGAAGAGATTAGTTCCCGGCCCTTTCACCTGCATAGTGAGGGATGGTCCCGGAGCCGTGTATCCCTTGATTGGGCTCAGAAGGCTTTTGGTACACGGTGCTCATCCTTGGAAAGAAGTGCCCCCGTGAGAGGCTTGAGCGCTCTGAGGCATACTAAAGCTAAAGCCGTCCATTGACTGAGACTTCCCGGAAACGGGTGCACCCCTGCCTCTGGTAATGGGAAAATGTGCACCTTACTTCGTGACTAGAGGTCACATTTAGTGGGCACTTTAGCTACAGTATGCTCTGGGCTGGGCTCCCAGGAAGGAACCGCAAGCGCCCGGTTTCTTTTGCAAAAGCTCACTGCTCCTCAGAGGCCTCTGTGGAGTGAACAGTGTCCTGGTGGTGTGGTGTTCAGGCAGCTTGGAAGCTGCACCGAAGTTGCTTTCCAAAGGGGGAGAGTCGGGCTTCTCCCACATGCTCCAGTTTCCAACTTGGCCCCACAGCGCGTTTACCGGCACTCTCTGACTGACTACTGGAGACTTTCAGCCACACGGGGCCTTTCTATGATCACACTTCGTTGCGGGCGGGGACTCTGGCAGGCCGTGCATAGCATTCATTACCCGCTGAATGACTTAGTCAGGCCTAGGTGACTTTGGATCGCCCAAATGTCTCACAAGTTGACCGGTTCTTCTGTTCTTTCTGCCAGGCTGGACCTACAGTGGACCTTGCGTTACGATAGAGAGATGACAGGTAAGAGTCGCCAGGGGGCTCTGTAGGCTCAGGGATTCTTTCAGTGCAGCTCAGAGGGCCCCCACAGAGGGAGAGCCACGTTGAATATAATACCGGCCAAAACGTTGTCCTGGGGCTGCTTGACAGCGGTAGAAATCGAGCTATGCAAGCGAGGATCAGTTCATTGCCCTTCCCTCTGCATAGAAAGGGTTGACCCCAGCAGCCTGTTCTGCGCTGTGTTGCTCGGAAAACAAACAGGGGACTCCCGGCACACACGCTCTCCCTCAGAAGGGAATTCATACGCGACTCTCTGAGGCCTCCGGAAAGCCGTAGAGGAGTTGAAGCACTCGATCGAGTCAGGGTTCATGGAGATGGCTGCACAGCAAACTTTGCTGAGAGGAAACACTCGTGCTTACCTTGAGGCCTGGGGTCACGTTTACTTCGCACTTTAGCTAGGGCAAGCCGTGGGATGAGCTCCCAGCAAGGCACTGGCGACCACCTGGATTCGTAGGAGAAAACTCACTTTCTTCACTGAGGCATTCCTAGCAGTGACTAGAAGACGGGTAACAGCACTGCCTTTCAGTCAGCCTTGAGGCCGCCCCTATCTGCCTTTCAAATGGGGGGGAAATACTGCCTTTCTCCAGGCTTCTCAGTTACACACCGGATCACCCAGCACATATACCTCTCTTCTCTGACAAGCCAAAGGAGGCCCTTGGAACACAATTCGGCCTTGTGCCATGAAACTTTGGGATGCAGTGTGTTCTGCATGTGCTGAATGGCATAATCCTCTAAATGCCCTCAGGAGGCCTAGGTGACTTTGCATGTTCCAAATGCCTAGCAAGGCTCAGGGTAAATCTCTACTTTATTTCGGGCTGGACCTAAAGTCTACTTTCCGCCTCACTTAGAGAGACGTCGAGCACGAGTCCCCAAAGTGGATTGGAGCCCCGGTGGTTTCTTTCAGGGCAGCTTAGGTGTCCTGAACGTGGCAGACCCGCATGGAAAGAAAGCCTGCCCCAAAACCGTGCTCCTGGGGCTGTTTCAAAGCTGTGGAACGCTAGCCATAGAGAAGAGATTAGTTCCCGGCCCTTTCACCTGCATAGTGAGGGATGGTCCCGGAGCCGTGTATCCCTTGATTGGGCTCAGAAGGCTTTTGGTACACGGTGCTCATCCTTGGAAAGAAGTGCCCCCGTGAGCGGCTTGAGCGCTGTGAGGCATACTAAAGCTAAAGCCGTCCATTGACTGAGACTTCCCGGAAACGGGTGCACCCCTGCCTCTGGTAATGGGAAAATGTGCACCTTACTTCGTGACTAGAGGTCACATTTAGTGGGCACTTTAGCTACAGTATGCTCTGGGCTGGGCTCCCAGGAAGGAACCGCAAGCGCCCGGTTTCTTTTGCAAAAGCTCACTGCTCCTCAGAGGCATCTGTGGAGTGAACAGTGTCCTGGTGGTGTGGTGTTCAGGCAGCTTGGAAGCTGCACCGAAGTTGCTTTCCAAAGGGGGAGAGTCGGGCTTCTCCCACATGCTCCAGTTTCCAACTTGACCCCACAGCGCGTTTACCGGCACTCTCTGACTGACTACTGGAGACTTTCAGCCACACGGGGCCTTTCTATGATCACACTTCGTTGCGGGCGGGGACTCTGGCATGCCGTGCATAGCATTCATTACCCGCTGAATGACTTAGTCAGGCCTAGGTGACTTTGGATCGCCCAAATGTCTCACAAGTTGACCGGTTTTTCTGTTCTTTCTGCCAGGCTGGACCTACAGTGGACCTTGCGTTACGATAGAGAGATGACAGGTAAGAGTCGCCAGGGGGCTCTGTAGGCTCAGGGATTCTTTCAGTGCAGCTCAGAGGGCCCCCACAGAGGGAGAGCCACGTTGAATATAATACCGGCCAAAACGTTGTCCTGGGGCTGCTTGACAGCGGTAGAAATCGAGCTATGCAAGCGAGGATCAGTTCATTGCCCTTCCCTCTGCATAGAAAGGGTTGACCCCAGCAGCCTGTTCTGCGCTGTGTTGCTCGGAAAACAAACAGGGGACTCCCGGCACACACGCTCTCCCTCAGAAGGGAATTCATACGCGACTCTCTGAGGCCTCCGGAAAGCCGTAGAGGAGTTGAAGCACTCGATCGAGTCAGGGTTCATGGAGATGGCTGCACAGCAAACTTTGCTGAGAGGAAACACTCGTGCTTACCTTGAGGCCTGGGGTCACGTTTACTTCGCACTTTAGCTAGGGCAAGCCGTGGGATGAGCTCCCAGCAAGGCACTGGCGACCACCTGGATTCGTAGGAGAAAACTCACTTTCTTCACTGAGGCATTCCTAGCAGTGACTAGAAGACGGGTAACAGCACTGCCTTTCAGTCAGCCTTGAGGCCGCCCCTATCTGCCTTTCAAATGGGGGGGAAATACTGCCTTTCTCCAGGCTTCTCAGTTACACACCGGATCACCCAGCACATATACCTCTCTTCTCTGACAAGCCAAAGGAGGCCCTTGGAACACAATTCGGCCTTGTGCCATGAAACTTTGGGATGCAGTGTGTTCTGCATGTGCTGAATGGCATAATCCTCTAAATGCCCTCAGGAGGCCTAGGTGACTTTGCATGTTCCAAATGCCTAGCAAGGCTCAGGGTAAATCTCTACTTTATTTCGGGCTGGACCTAAAGTCTACTTTCCGCCTCACTTAGAGAGACGTCGAGCACGAGTCCCCAAAGTGGATTGGAGCCCCGGTGGTTTCTTTCAGGGCAGCTTAGGTGTCCTGAACGTGGCAGACCCGCATGGAAAGAAAGCCTGCCCCAAAACCGTGCTCCTGGGGCTGTTTCAAAGCTGTGGAACGCTAGCCATAGAGAAGAGATTAGTTCCCGGCCCTTTCACCTGCATAGTGAGGGATGGTCCCGGAGCCGTGTATCCCTTGATTGGGCTCAGAAGGCTTTTGGTACACGGTGCTCATCCTTGGAAAGAAGTGCCCCCGTGAGCGGCTTGAGCGCTCTGAGGCATACTAAAGCTAAAGCCGTCCATTGACTGAGACTTCCCGGAAACGGGTGCACCCCTGCCTCTGGTAATGGGAAAATGTGCACCTTACTTCGTGACTAGAGGTCACATTTAGTGGGCACTTTAGCTACAGTATGCTCTGGGCTGGGCTCCCAGGAAGGAACCGCAAGCGCCCGGTTTCTTTTGCAAAAGCTCACTGCTCCTCAGAGGCATCTGTGGAGTGAACAGTGTCCTGGTGGTGTGGTGTTCAGGCAGCTTGGAAGCTGCACCGAAGTTGCTTTCCAAAGGGGGAGAGTCGGGCTTCTCCCACATGCTCCAGTTTCCAACTTGACCCCACAGCGCGTTTACCGGCACTCTCTGACTGACTACTGGAGACTTTCAGCCACACGGGGCCTTTCTATGATCACACTTCGTTGCGGGCGGGGACTCTGGCATGCCGTGCATAGCATTCATTACCCGCTGAATGACTTAGTCAGGCCTAGGTGACTTTGGATCGCCCAAATGTCTCACAAGTTGACCGGTTTTTCTGTTCTTTCTGCCAGGCTGGACCTACAGTGGACCTTGCGTTACGATAGAGAGATGACAGGTAAGAGTCGCCAGGGGGCTCTGTAGGCTCAGGGATTCTTTCAGTGCAGCTCAGAGGGCCCCCACAGAGGGAGAGCCACGTTGAATATAATACCGGCCAAAACGTTGTCCTGGGGCTGCTTGACAGCGGTAGAAATCGAGCTATGCAAGCGAGGATCAGTTCATTGCCCTTCCCTCTGCATAGAAAGGGTTGACCCCAGCAGCCTGTTCTGCGCTGTGTTGCTCGGAAAACAAACAGGGGACTCCCGGCACACACGCTCTCCCTCAGAAGGGAATTCATACGCGACTCTCTGAGGCCTCCGGAAAGCCGTAGAGGAGTTGAAGCACTCGATCGAGTCAGGGTTCATGGAGATGGCTGCACAGCAAACTTTGCTGAGAGGAAACACTCGTGCTTACCTTGAGGCCTGGGGTCACGTTTACTTCGCACTTTAGCTAGGGCAAGCCGTGGGATGAGCTCCCAGCAAGGCACTGGCGACCACCTGGATTCGTAGGAGAAAACTCACTTTCTTCACTGAGGCATTCCTAGCAGTGACTAGAAGACGGGTAACAGCACTGCCTTTCAGTCAGCCTTGAGGCCGCCCCTATCTGCCTTTCAAATGGGGGGAAATACTGCCTTTCTCCAGGCTTCTCAGTTACCCACCGGATCACCCAGCACATATACCTCTCTTCTCTGACAAGCCAAAGGAGGCCCTTGGAACACAATTCGGCCTTGTGCCATGAAACTTTGGGATGCAGTGTGTTCTGCATGTGCTGAATGGCATAATCCTCTAAATGCCCTCAGGAGGCCTAGGTGACTTTGCATGTTCCAAATGCCTAGCAAGGCTCAGGGTAAATCTCTACTTTATTTCGGGCTGGACCTAAAGTCTACTTTCCGCCTCACTTAGAGAGACGTCGAGCACGAGTCCCCAAAGTGGATTGGAGCCCCGGTGGTTTCTTTCAGGGCAGCTTAGGTGTCCTGAACGTGGCAGACCCGCATGGAAAGAAAGCCTGCCCCAAAACCGTGCTCCTGGGGCTGTTTCAAAGCTGTGGAACGCTAGCCATAGAGAAGAGATTAGTTCCCGGCCCTTTCACCTGCATAGTGAGGGATGGTCCCGGAGCCGTGTATCCCTTGATTGGGCTCAGAAGGCTTTTGGTACACGGTGCTCATCCTTGGAAAGAAGTGCCCCCGTGAGAGGCTTGAGCGCTCTGAGGCATACTAAAGCTAAAGCCGTCCATTGACTGAGACTTCCCGGAAACGGGTGCACCCCTGCCTCTGGTAATGGGAAAATGTGCACCTTACTTCGTGACTAGAGGTCACATTTAGTGGGCACTTTAGCTACAGTATGCTCTGGGCTGGGCTCCCAGGAAGGAACCGCAAGCGCCCGGTTTCTTTTGCAAAAGCTCACTGCTCCTCAGAGGCCTCTGTGGAGTGAACAGTGTCCTGGTGGTGTGGTGTTCAGGCAGCTTGGAAGCTGCACCGAAGTTGCTTTCCAAAGGGGGAGAGTCGGGCTTCTCCCACATGCTCCAGTTTCCAACTTGGCCCCACAGCGCGTTTACCGGCACTCTCTGACTGACTACTGGAGACTTTCAGCCACACGGGGCCTTTCTATGATCACACTTCGTTGCGGGCGGGGACTCTGGCAGGCCGTGCATAGCATTCATTACCCGCTGAATGACTTAGTCAGGCCTAGGTGACTTTGGATCGCCCAAATGTCTCACAAGTTGACCGGTTCTTCTGTTCTTTCTGCCAGGCTGGACCTACAGTGGACCTTGCGTTACGATAGAGAGATGACAGGTAAGAGTCGCCAGGGGGCTCTGTAGGCTCAGGGATTCTTTCAGTGCAGCTCAGAGGGCCCCCACAGAGGGAGAGCCACGTTGAATATAATACCGGCCAAAACGTTGTCCTGGGGCTGCTTGACAGCGGTAGAAATCGAGCTATGCAAGCGAGGATCAGTTCATTGCCCTTCCCTCTGCATAGAAAGGGTTGACCCCAGCAGCCTGTTCTGCGCTGTGTTGCTCGGAAAACAAACAGGGGACTCCCGGCACACACGCTCTCCCTCAGAAGGGAATTCATACGCGACTCTCTGAGGCCTCCGGAAAGCCGTAGAGGAGTTGAAGCACTCGATCGAGTCAGGGTTCATGGAGATGGCTGCACAGCAAACTTTGCTGAGAGGAAACACTCGTGCTTACCTTGAGGCCTGGGGTCACGTTTACTTCGCACTTTAGCTAGGGCAAGCCGTGGGATGAGCTCCCAGCAAGGCACTGGCGACCACCTGGATTCGTAGGAGAAAACTCACTTTCTTCACTGAGGCATTCCTAGCAGTGACTAGAAGACGGGTAACAGCACTGCCTTTCAGTCAGCCTTGAGGCCGCCCCTATCTGCCTTTCAAATGGGGGGGAAATACTGCCTTTCTCCAGGCTTCTCAGTTACACACCGGATCACCCAGCACATATACCTCTCTTCTCTGACAAGCCAAAGGAGGCCCTTGGAACACAATTCGGCCTTGTGCCATGAAACTTTGGGATGCAGTGTGTTCTGCATGTGCTGAATGGCATAATCCTCTAAATGCCCTCAGGAGGCCTAGGTGACTTTGCATGTTCCAAATGCCTAGCAAGGCTCAGGGTAAATCTCTACTTTATTTCGGGCTGGACCTAAAGTCTACTTTCCGCCTCACTTAGAGAGACGTCGAGCACGAGTCCCCAAAGTGGATTGGAGCCCCGGTGGTTTCTTTCAGGGCAGCTTAGGTGTCCTGAACGTGGCAGACCCGCATGGAAAGAAAGCCTGCCCCAAAACCGTGCTCCTGGGGCTGTTTCAAAGCTGTGGAACGCTAGCCATAGAGAAGAGATTAGTTCCCGGCCCTTTCACCTGCATAGTGAGGGATGGTCCCGGAGCCGTGTATCCCTTGATTGGGCTCAGAAGGCTTTTGGTACACGGTGCTCATCCTTGGAAAGAAGTGCCCCCGTGAGCGGCTTGAGCGCTGTGAGGCATACTAAAGCTAAAGCCGTCCATTGACTGAGACTTCCCGGAAACGGGTGCACCCCTGCCTCTGGTAATGGGAAAATGTGCACCTTACTTCGTGACTAGAGGTCACATTTAGTGGGCACTTTAGCTACAGTATGCTCTGGGCTGGGCTCCCAGGAAGGAACCGCAAGCGCCCGGTTTCTTTTGCAAAAGCTCACTGCTCCTCAGAGGCATCTGTGGAGTGAACAGTGTCCTGGTGGTGTGGTGTTCAGGCAGCTTGGAAGCTGCACCGAAGTTGCTTTCCAAAGGGGGAGAGTCGGGCTTCTCCCACATGCTCCAGTTTCCAACTTGACCCCACAGCGCGTTTACCGGCACTCTCTGACTGACTACTGGAGACTTTCAGCCACACGGGGCCTTTCTATGATCACACTTCGTTGCGGGCGGGGACTCTGGCATGCCGTGCATAGCATTCATTACCCGCTGAATGACTTAGTCAGGCCTAGGTGACTTTGGATCGCCCAAATGTCTCACAAGTTGACCGGTTTTTCTGTTCTTTCTGCCAGGCTGGACCTACAGTGGACCTTGCGTTACGATAGAGAGATGACAGGTAAGAGTCGCCAGGGGGCTCTGTAGGCTCAGGGATTCTTTCAGTGCAGCTCAGAGGGCCCCCACAGAGGGAGAGCCACGTTGAATATAATACCGGCCAAAACGTTGTCCTGGGGCTGCTTGACAGCGGTAGAAATCGAGCTATGCAAGCGAGGATCAGTTCATTGCCCTTCCCTCTGCATAGAAAGGGTTGACCCCAGCAGCCTGTTCTGCGCTGTGTTGCTCGGAAAACAAACAGGGGACTCCCGGCACACACGCTCTCCCTCAGAAGGGAATTCATACGCGACTCTCTGAGGCCTCCGGAAAGCCGTAGAGGAGTTGAAGCACTCGATCGAGTCAGGGTTCATGGAGATGGCTGCACAGCAAACTTTGCTGAGAGGAAACACTCGTGCTTACCTTGAGGCCTGGGGTCACGTTTACTTCGCACTTTAGCTAGGGCAAGCCGTGGGATGAGCTCCCAGCAAGGCACTGGCGACCACCTGGATTCGTAGGAGAAAACTCACTTTCTTCACTGAGGCATTCCTAGCAGTGACTAGAAGACGGGTAACAGCACTGCCTTTCAGTCAGCCTTGAGGCCGCCCCTATCTGCCTTTCAAATGGGGGGGAAATACTGCCTTTCTCCAGGCTTCTCAGTTACACACCGGATCACCCAGCACATATACCTCTCTTCTCTGACAAGCCAAAGGAGGCCCTTGGAACACAATTCGGCCTTGTGCCATGAAACTTTGGGATGCAGTGTGTTCTGCATGTGCTGAATGGCATAATCCTCTAAATGCCCTCAGGAGGCCTAGGTGACTTTGCATGTTCCAAATGCCTAGCAAGGCTCAGGGTAAATCTCTACTTTATTTCGGGCTGGACCTAAAGTCTACTTTCCGCCTCACTTAGAGAGACGTCGAGCACGAGTCCCCAAAGTGGATTGGAGCCCCGGTGGTTTCTTTCAGGGCAGCTTAGGTGTCCTGAACGTGGCAGACCCGCATGGAAAGAAAGCCTGCCCCAAAACCGTGCTCCTGGGGCTGTTTCAAAGCTGTGGAACGCTAGCCATAGAGAAGAGATTAGTTCCCGGCCCTTTCACCTGCATAGTGAGGGATGGTCCCGGAGCCGTGTATCCCTTGATTGGGCTCAGAAGGCTTTTGGTACACGGTGCTCATCCTTGGAAAGAAGTGCCCCCGTGAGCGGCTTGAGCGCTCTGAGGCATACTAAAGCTAAAGCCGTCCATTGACTGAGACTTCCCGGAAACGGGTGCACCCCTGCCTCTGGTAATGGGAAAATGTGCACCTTACTTCGTGACTAGAGGTCACATTTAGTGGGCACTTTAGCTACAGTATGCTCTGGGCTGGGCTCCCAGGAAGGAACCGCAAGCGCCCGGTTTCTTTTGCAAAAGCTCACTGCTCCTCAGAGGCATCTGTGGAGTGAACAGTGTCCTGGTGGTGTGGTGTTCAGGCAGCTTGGAAGCTGCACCGAAGTTGCTTTCCAAAGGGGGAGAGTCGGGCTTCTCCCACATGCTCCAGTTTCCAACTTGACCCCACAGCGCGTTTACCGGCACTCTCTGACTGACTACTGGAGACTTTCAGCCACACGGGGCCTTTCTATGATCACACTTCGTTGCGGGCGGGGACTCTGGCATGCCGTGCATAGCATTCATTACCCGCTGAATGACTTAGTCAGGCCTAGGTGACTTTGGATCGCCCAAATGTCTCACAAGTTGACCGGTTTTTCTGTTCTTTCTGCCAGGCTGGACCTACAGTGGACCTTGCGTTACGATAGAGAGATGACAGGTAAGAGTCGCCAGGGGGCTCTGTAGGCTCAGGGATTCTTTCAGTGCAGCTCAGAGGGCCCCCACAGAGGGAGAGCCACGTTGAATATAATACCGGCCAAAACGTTGTCCTGGGGCTGCTTGACAGCGGTAGAAATCGAGCTATGCAAGCGAGGATCAGTTCATTGCCCTTCCCTCTGCATAGAAAGGGTTGACCCCAGCAGCCTGTTCTGCGCTGTGTTGCTCGGAAAACAAACAGGGGACTCCCGGCACACACGCTCTCCCTCAGAAGGGAATTCATACGCGACTCTCTGAGGCCTCCGGAAAGCCGTAGAGGAGTTGAAGCACTCGATCGAGTCAGGGTTCATGGAGATGGCTGCACAGCAAACTTTGCTGAGAGGAAACACTCGTGCTTACCTTGAGGCCTGGGGTCACGTTTACTTCGCACTTTAGCTAGGGCAAGCCGTGGGATGAGCTCCCAGCAAGGCACTGGCGACCACCTGGATTCGTAGGAGAAAACTCACTTTCTTCACTGAGGCATTCCTAGCAGTGACTAGAAGACGGGTAACAGCACTGCCTTTCAGTCAGCCTTGAGGCCGCCCCTATCTGCCTTTCAAATGGGGGGAAATACTGCCTTTCTCCAGGCTTCTCAGTTACCCACCGGATCACCCAGCACATATACCTCTCTTCTCTGACAAGCCAAAGGAGGCCCTTGGAACACAATTCGGCCTTGTGCCATGAAACTTTGGGATGCAGTGTGTTCTGCATGTGCTGAATGGCATAATCCTCTAAATGCCCTCAGGAGGCCTAGGTGACTTTGCATGTTCCAAATGCCTAGCAAGGCTCAGGGTAAATCTCTACTTTATTTCGGGCTGGACCTAAAGTCTACTTTCCGCCTCACTTAGAGAGACGTCGAGCACGAGTCCCCAAAGTGGATTGGAGCCCCGGTGGTTTCTTTCAGGGCAGCTTAGGTGTCCTGAACGTGGCAGACCCGCATGGAAAGAAAGCCTGCCCCGAAACCGTGCTCCTGGGGCTGTTTCAAAGCTGTGGAACGCTAGCCATAGAGAAGAGATTAGTTCCCGGCCCTTTCACCTGCATAGTGAGGGATGGTCCCGGAGCCGTGTATCCCTTGATTGGGCTCAGAAGGCTTTTGGTACACGGTGCTCATCCTTGGAAAGAAGTGCCCCCGTGAGCGGCTTGAGCGCTCTGAGGCATACTAAAGCTAAAGCCGTCCATTGACTGAGACTTCCCGGAAACGGGTGCACCCCTGCCTCTGGTAATGGGAAAATGTGCACCTTACTTCGTGACTAGAGGTCACATTTAGTGGGCACTTTAGCTACAGTATGCTCTGGGCTGGGCTCCCAGGAAGGAACCGCAAGCGCCCGGTTTCTTTTGCAAAAGCTCACTGCTCCTCAGAGGCATCTGTGGAGTGAACAGTGTCCTGGTGGTGTGGTGTTCAGGCAGCTTGGAAGCTGCACCGAAGTTGCTTTCCAAAGGGGGAGAGTCGGGCTTCTCCCACATGCTCCAGTTTCCAACTTGACCCCACAGCGCGTTTACCGGCACTCTCTGACTGACTACTGGAGACTTTCAGCCACACGGGGCCTTTCTATGATCACACTTCGTTGCGGGCGGGGACTCTGGCATGCCGTGCATAGCATTCATTACCCGCTGAATGACTTAGTCAGGCCTAGGTGACTTTGGATCGCCCAAATGTCTCACAAGTTGACCGGTTTTTCTGTTCTTTCTGCCAGGCTGGACCTACAGTGGACCTTGCGTTACGATAGAGAGATGACAGGTAAGAGTCGCCAGGGGGCTCTGTAGGCTCAGGGATTCTTTCAGTGCAGCTCAGAGGGCCCCCACAGAGGGAGAGCCACGTTGAATATAATACCGGCCAAAACGTTGTCCTGGGGCTGCTTGACAGCGGTAGAAATCGAGCTATGCAAGCGAGGATCAGTTCATTGCCCTTCCCTCTGCATAGAAAGGGTTGACCCCAGCAGCCTGTTCTGCGCTGTGTTGCTCGGAAAACAAACAGGGGACTCCCGGCACACACGCTCTCCCTCAGAAGGGAATTCATACGCGACTCTCTGAGGCCTCCGGAAAGCCGTAGAGGAGTTGAAGCACTCGATCGAGTCAGGGTTCATGGAGATGGCTGCACAGCAAACTTTGCTGAGAGGAAACACTCGTGCTTACCTTGAGGCCTGGGGTCACGTTTACTTCGCACTTTAGCTAGGGCAAGCCGTGGGATGAGCTCCCAGCAAGGCACTGGCGACCACCTGGATTCGTAGGAGAAAACTCACTTTCTTCACTGAGGCATTCCTAGCAGTGACTAGAAGACGGGTAACAGCACTGCCTTTCAGTCAGCCTTGAGGCCGCCCCTATCTGCCTTTCAAATGGGGGGAAATACTGCCTTTCTCCAGGCTTCTCAGTTACCCACCGGATCACCCAGCACATATACCTCTCTTCTCTGACAAGCCAAAGGAGGCCCTTGGAACACAATTCGGCCTTGTGCCATGAAACTTTGGGATGCAGTGTGTTCTGCATGTGCTGAATGGCATAATCCTCTAAATGCCCTCAGGAGGCCTAGGTGACTTTGCATGTTCCAAATGCCTAGCAAGGCTCAGGGTAAATCTCTACTTTATTTCGGGCTGGACCTAAAGTCTACTTTCCGCCTCACTTAGAGAGACGTCGAGCACGAGTCCCCAAAGTGGATTGGAGCCCCGGTGGTTTCTTTCAGGGCAGCTTAGGTGTCCTGAACGTGGCAGACCCGCATGGAAAGAAAGCCTGCCCCGAAACCGTGCTCCTGGGGCTGTTTCAAAGCTGTGGAACGCTAGCCATAGAGAAGAGATTAGTTCCCGGCCCTTTCACCTGCATAGTGAGGGATGGTCCCGGAGCCGTGTATCCCTTGATTGGGCTCAGAAGGCTTTTGGTACACGGTGCTCATCCTTGGAAAGAAGTGCCCCCGTGAGCGGCTTGAGCGCTCTGAGGCATACTAAAGCTAAAGCCGTCCATTGACTGAGACTTCCCGGAAACGGGTGCACCCCTGCCTCTGGTAATGGGAAAATGTGCACCTTACTTCGTGACTAGAGGTCACATTTAGTGGGCACTTTAGCTACAGTATGCTCTGGGCTGGGCTCCCAGGAAGGAACCGCAAGCGCCCGGTTTCTTTTGCAAAAGCTCACTGCTCCTCAGAGGCATCTGTGGAGTGAACAGTGTCCTGGTGGTGTGGTGTTCAGGCAGCTTGGAAGCTGCACCGAAGTTGCTTTCCAAAGGGGGAGAGTCGGGCTTCTCCCACATGCTCCAGTTTCCAACTTGACCCCACAGCGCGTTTACCGGCACTCTCTGACTGACTACTGGAGACTTTCAGCCACACGGGGCCTTTCTATGATCACACTTCGTTGCGGGCGGGGACTCTGGCATGCCGTGCATAGCATTCATTACCCGCTGAATGACTTAGTCAGGCCTAGGTGACTTTGGATCGCCCAAATGTCTCACAAGTTGACCGGTTTTTCTGTTCTTTCTGCCAGGCTGGACCTACAGTGGACCTTGCGTTACGATAGAGAGATGACAGGTAAGAGTCGCCAGGGGGCTCTGTAGGCTCAGGGATTCTTTCAGTGCAGCTCAGAGGGCCCCCACAGAGGGAGAGCCACGTTGAATATAATACCGGCCAAAACGTTGTCCTGGGGCTGCTTGACAGCGGTAGAAATCGAGCTATGCAAGCGAGGATCAGTTCATTGCCCTTCCCTCTGCATAGAAAGGGTTGACCCCAGCAGCCTGTTCTGCGCTGTGTTGCTCGGAAAACAAACAGGGGACTCCCGGCACACACGCTCTCCCTCAGAAGGGAATTCATACGCGACTCTCTGAGGCCTCCGGAAAGCCGTAGAGGAGTTGAAGCACTCGATCGAGTCAGGGTTCATGGAGATGGCTGCACAGCAAACTTTGCTGAGAGGAAACACTCGTGCTTACCTTGAGGCCTGGGGTCACGTTTACTTCGCACTTTAGCTAGGGCAAGCCGTGGGATGAGCTCCCAGCAAGGCACTGGCGACCACCTGGATTCGTAGGAGAAAACTCACTTTCTTCACTGAGGCATTCCTAGCAGTGACTAGAAGACGGGTAACAGCACTGCCTTTCAGTCAGCCTTGAGGCCGCCCCTATCTGCCTTTCAAATGGGGGGAAATACTGCCTTTCTCCAGGCTTCTCAGTTACCCACCGGATCACCCAGCACATATACCTCTCTTCTCTGACAAGCCAAAGGAGGCCCTTGGAACACAATTCGGCCTTGTGCCATGAAACTTTGGGATGCAGTGTGTTCTGCATGTGCTGAATGGCATAATCCTCTAAATGCCCTCAGGAGGCCTAGGTGACTTTGCATGTTCCAAATGCCTAGCAAGGCTCAGGGTAAATCTCTACTTTATTTCGGGCTGGACCTAAAGTCTACTTTCCGCCTCACTTAGAGAGACGTCGAGCACGAGTCCCCAAAGTGGATTGGAGCCCCGGTGGTTTCTTTCAGGGCAGCTTAGGTGTCCTGAACGTGGCAGACCCGCATGGAAAGAAAGCCTGCCCCAAAACCGTGCTCCTGGGGCTGTTTCAAAGCTGTGGAACGCTAGCCATAGAGAAGAGATTAGTTCCCGGCCCTTTCACCTGCATAGTGAGGGATGGTCCCGGAGCCGTGTATCCCTTGATTGGGCTCAGAAGGCTTTTGGTACACGGTGCTCATCCTTGGAAAGAAGTGCCCCCGTGAGCGGCTTGAGCGCTCTGAGGCATACTAAAGCTAAAGCCGTCCATTGACTGAGACTTCCCGGAAACGGGTGCACCCCTGCCTCTGGTAATGGGAAAATGTGCACCTTACTTCGTGACTAGAGGTCACATTTAGTGGGCACTTTAGCTACAGTATGCTCTGGGCTGGGCTCCCAGGAAGGAACCGCAAGCGCCCGGTTTCTTTTGCAAAAGCTCACTGCTCCTCAGAGGCATCTGTGGAGTGAACAGTGTCCTGGTGGTGTGGTGTTCAGGCAGCTTGGAAGCTGCACCGAAGTTGCTTTCCAAAGGGGGAGAGTCGGGCTTCTCCCACATGCTCCAGTTTCCAACTTGACCCCACAGCGCGTTTACCGGCACTCTCTGACTGACTACTGGAGACTTTCAGCCACACGGGGCCTTTCTACGATCACACTTCGTTGCGGGCGGGGACTCTGGCATGCCGTGCATAGCATTCATTACCCGCTGAATGACTTAGTCAGGCCTAGGTGACTTTGGATCGCCCAAATGTCTCACAAGTTGACCGGTTTTTCTGTTCTTTCTGCCAGGCTGGACCTACAGTGGACCTTGCGTTACGATAGAGAGATGACAGGTAAGAGTCGCCAGGGGGCTCTGTAGGCTCAGGGATTCTTTCAGTGCAGCTCAGAGGGCCCCCACAGAGGGAGAGCCACGTTGAATATAATACCGGCCAAAACGTTGTCCTGGGGCTGCTTGACAGCGGTAGAAATCGAGCTATGCAAGCGAGGATCAGTTCATTGCCCTTCCCTCTGCATAGAAAGGGTTGACCCCAGCAGCCTGTTCTGCGCTGTGTTGCTCGGAAAACAAACAGGGGACTCCCGGCACACACGCTCTCCCTCAGAAGGGAATTCATACGCGACTCTCTGAGGCCTCCGGAAAGCCGTAGAGGAGTTGAAGCACTCGATCGAGTCAGGGTTCATGGAGATGGCTGCACAGCAAACTTTGCTGAGAGGAAACACTCGTGCTTACCTTGAGGCCTGGGGTCACGTTTACTTCGCACTTTAGCTAGGGCAAGCCGTGGGATGAGCTCCCAGCAAGGCACTGGCGACCACCTGGATTCGTAGGAGAAAACTCACTTTCTTCACTGAGGCATTCCTAGCAGTGACTAGAAGACGGGTAACAGCACTGCCTTTCAGTCAGCCTTGAGGCCGCCCCTATCTGCCTTTCAAATGGGGGGAAATACTGCCTTTCTCCAGGCTTCTCAGTTACCCACCGGATCACCCAGCACATATACCTCTCTTCTCTGACAAGCCAAAGGAGGCCCTTGGAACACAATTCGGCCTTGTGCCATGAAACTTTGGGATGCAGTGTGTTCTGCATGTGCTGAATGGCATAATCCTCTAAATGCCCTCAGGAGGCCTAGGTGACTTTGCATGTTCCAAATGCCTAGCAAGGCTCAGGGTAAATCTCTACTTTATTTCGGGCTGGACCTAAAGTCTACTTTCCGCCTCACTTAGAGAGACGTCGAGCACGAGTCCCCAAAGTGGATTGGAGCCCCGGTGGTTTCTTTCAGGGCAGCTTAGGTGTCCTGAACGTGGCAGACCCGCATGGAAAGAAAGCCTGCCCCGAAACCGTGCTCCTGGGGCTGTTTCAAAGCTGTGGAACGCTAGCCATAGAGAAGAGATTAGTTCCCGGCCCTTTCACCTGCATAGTGAGGGATGGTCCCGGAGCCGTGTATCCCTTGATTGGGCTCAGAAGGCTTTTGGTACACGGTGCTCATCCTTGGAAAGAAGTGCCCCCGTGAGCGGCTTGAGCGCTCTGAGGCATACTAAAGCTAAAGCCGTCCATTGACTGAGACTTCCCGGAAACGGGTGCACCCCTGCCTCTGGTAATGGGAAAATGTGCACCTTACTTCGTGACTAGAGGTCACATTTAGTGGGCACTTTAGCTACAGTATGCTCTGGGCTGGGCTCCCAGGAAGGAACCGCAAGCGCCCGGTTTCTTTTGCAAAAGCTCACTGCTCCTCAGAGGCATCTGTGGAGTGAACAGTGTCCTGGTGGTGTGGTGTTCAGGCAGCTTGGAAGCTGCACCGAAGTTGCTTTCCAAAGGGGGAGAGTCGGGCTTCTCCCACATGCTCCAGTTTCCAACTTGACCCCACAGCGCGTTTACCGGCACTCTCTGACTGACTACTGGAGACTTTCAGCCACACGGGGCCTTTCTACGATCACACTTCGTTGCGGGCGGGGACTCTGGCATGCCGTGCATAGCATTCATTACCCGCTGAATGACTTAGTCAGGCCTAGGTGACTTTGGATCGCCCAAATGTCTCACAAGTTGACCGGTTTTTCTGTTCTTTCTGCCAGGCTGGACCTACAGTGGACCTTGCGTTACGATAGAGAGATGACAGGTAAGAGTCGCCAGGGGGCTCTGTAGGCTCAGGGATTCTTTCAGTGCAGCTCAGAGGGCCCCCACAGAGGGAGAGCCACGTTGAATATAATACCGGCCAAAACGTTGTCCTGGGGCTGCTTGACAGCGGTAGAAATCGAGCTATGCAAGCGAGGATCAGTTCATTGCCCTTCCCTCTGCATAGAAAGGGTTGACCCCAGCAGCCTGTTCTGCGCTGTGTTGCTCGGAAAACAAACAGGGGACTCCCGGCACACACGCTCTCCCTCAGAAGGGAATTCATACGCGACTCTCTGAGGCCTCCGGAAAGCCGTAGAGGAGTTGAAGCACTCGATCGAGTCAGGGTTCATGGAGATGGCTGCACAGCAAACTTTGCTGAGAGGAAACACTCGTGCTTACCTTGAGGCCTGGGGTCACGTTTACTTCGCACTTTAGCTAGGGCAAGCCGTGGGATGAGCTCCCAGCAAGGCACTGGCGACCA
Organism: Mesoplodon mirus; assembly: GCF_964341445.2. Lineage (NCBI taxonomy): Eukaryota > Metazoa > Chordata > Mammalia > Artiodactyla > Ziphiidae > Mesoplodon > Mesoplodon mirus. The sequence goes on along the minus strand of NW_028294839.1, from coordinate 74,052 downwards.
CCTGGATTCGTAGGAGAAAACTCACTTTCTTCACTGAGGCATTCCTAGCAGTGACTAGAAGACGGGTAACAGCACTGCCTTTCAGTCAGCCTTGAGGCCGCCCCTATCTGCCTTTCAAATGGGGGGAAATACTGCCTTTCTCCAGGCTTCTCAGTTACCCACCGGATCACCCAGCACATATACCTCTCTTCTCTGACAAGCCAAAGGAGGCCCTTGGAACACAATTCGGCCTTGTGCCATGAAACTTTGGGATGCAGTGTGTTCTGCATGTGCTGAATGGCATAATCCTCTAAATGCCCTCAGGAGGCCTAGGTGACTTTGCATGTTCCAAATGCCTAGCAAGGCTCAGGGTAAATCTCTACTTTATTTCGGGCTGGACCTAAAGTCTACTTTCCGCCTCACTTAGAGAGACGTCGAGCACGAGTCCCCAAAGTGGATTGGAGCCCCGGTGGTTTCTTTCAGGGCAGCTTAGGTGTCCTGAACGTGGCAGACCCGCATGGAAAGAAAGCCTGCCCCGAAACCGTGCTCCTGGGGCTGTTTCAAAGCTGTGGAACGCTAGCCATAGAGAAGAGATTAGTTCCCGGCCCTTTCACCTGCATAGTGAGGGATGGTCCCGGAGCCGTGTATCCCTTGATTGGGCTCAGAAGGCTTTTGGTACACGGTGCTCATCCTTGGAAAGAAGTGCCCCCGTGAGCGGCTTGAGCGCTCTGAGGCATACTAAAGCTAAAGCCGTCCATTGACTGAGACTTCCCGGAAACGGGTGCACCCCTGCCTCTGGTAATGGGAAAATGTGCACCTTACTTCGTGACTAGAGGTCACATTTAGTGGGCACTTTAGCTACAGTATGCTCTGGGCTGGGCTCCCAGGAAGGAACCGCAAGCGCCCGGTTTCTTTTGCAAAAGCTCACTGCTCCTCAGAGGCATCTGTGGAGTGAACAGTGTCCTGGTGGTGTGGTGTTCAGGCAGCTTGGAAGCTGCACCGAAGTTGCTTTCCAAAGGGGGAGAGTCGGGCTTCTCCCACATGCTCCAGTTTCCAACTTGACCCCACAGCGCGTTTACCGGCACTCTCTGACTGACTACTGGAGACTTTCAGCCACACGGGGCCTTTCTATGATCACACTTCGTTGCGGGCGGGGACTCTGGCAGGCCGTGCATAGCATTCATTACCCGCTGAATGACTTAGTCAGGCCTAGGTGACTTTGGATCGCCCAAATGTCTCACAAGTTGACCGGTTTTTCTGTTCTTTCTGCCAGGCTGGACCTACAGTGGACCTTGCGTTACGATAGAGAGATGACAGGTAAGAGTCGCCAGGGGGCTCTGTAGGCTCAGGGATTCTTTCAGTGCAGCTCAGAGGGCCCCCACAGAGGGAGAGCCACGTTGAATATAATACCGGCCAAAACGTTGTCCTGGGGCTGCTTGACAGCGGTAGAAATCGAGCTATGCAAGCGAGGATCAGTTCATTGCCCTTCCCTCTGCATAGAAAGGGTTGACCCCAGCAGCCTGTTCTGCGCTGTGTTGCTCGGAAAACAAACAGGGGACTCCCGGCACACACGCTCTCCCTCAGAAGGGAATTCATACGCGACTCTCTGAGGCCTCCGGAAAGCCGTAGAGGAGTTGAAGCACTCGATCGAGTCAGGGTTCATGGAGATGGCTGCACAGCAAACTTTGCTGAGAGGAAACACTCGTGCTTACCTTGAGGCCTGGGGTCACGTTTACTTCGCACTTTAGCTAGGGCAAGCCGTGGGATGAGCTCCCAGCAAGGCACTGGCGACCACCTGGATTCGTAGGAGAAAACTCACTTTCTTCACTGAGGCATTCCTAGCAGTGACTAGAAGACGGGTAACAGCACTGCCTTTCAGTCAGCCTTGAGGCCGCCCCTATCTGCCTTTCAAATGGGGGGAAATACTGCCTTTCTCCAGGCTTCTCAGTTACCCACCGGATCACCCAGCACATATACCTCTCTTCTCTGACAAGCCAAAGGAGGCCCTTGGAACACAATTCGGCCTTGTGCCATGAAACTTTGGGATGCAGTGTGTTCTGCATGTGCTGAATGGCATAATCCTCTAAATGCCCTCAGGAGGCCTAGGTGACTTTGCATGTTCCAAATGCCTAGCAAGGCTCAGGGTAAATCTCTACTTTATTTCGGGCTGGACCTAAAGTCTACTTTCCGCCTCACTTAGAGAGACGTCGAGCACGAGTCCCCAAAGTGGATTGGAGCCCCGGTGGTTTCTTTCAGGGCAGCTTAGGTGTCCTGAACGTGGCAGACCCGCATGGAAAGAAAGCCTGCCCCAAAACCGTGCTCCTGGGGCTGTTTCAAAGCTGTGGAACGCTAGCCATAGAGAAGAGATTAGTTCCCGGCCCTTTCACCTGCATAGTGAGGGATGGTCCCGGAGCCGTGTATCCCTTGATTGGGCTCAGAAGGCTTTTGGTACACGGTGCTCATCCTTGGAAAGAAGTGCCCCCGTGAGCGGCTTGAGCGCTCTGAGGCATACTAAAGCTAAAGCCGTCCATTGACTGAGACTTCCCGGAAACGGGTGCACCCCTGCCTCTGGTAATGGGAAAATGTGCACCTTACTTCGTGACTAGAGGTCACATTTAGTGGGCACTTTAGCTACAGTATGCTCTGGGCTGGGCTCCCAGGAAGGAACCGCAAGCGCCCGGTTTCTTTTGCAAAAGCTCACTGCTCCTCAGAGGCATCTGTGGAGTGAACAGTGTCCTGGTGGTGTGGTGTTCAGGCAGCTTGGAAGCTGCACCGAAGTTGCTTTCCAAAGGGGGAGAGTCGGGCTTCTCCCACATGCTCCAGTTTCCAACTTGGCCCCACAGCGCGTTTACCGGCACTCTCTGACTGACTACTGGAGACTTTCAGCCACACGGGGCCTTTCTATGATCACACTTCGTTGCGGGCGGGGACTCTGGCAGGCCGTGCATAGCATTCATTACCCGCTGAATGACTTAGTCAGGCCTAGGTGACTTTGGATCGCCCAAATGTCTCACAAGTTGACCGGTTTTTCTGTTCTTTCTGCCAGGCTGGACCTACAGTGGACCTTGCGTTACGATAGAGAGATGACAGGTAAGAGTCGCCAGGGGGCTCTGTAGGCTCAGGGATTCTTTCAGTGCAGCTCAGAGGGCCCCCACAGAGGGAGAGCCACGTTGAATATAATACCGGCCAAAACGTTGTCCTGGGGCTGCTTGACAGCGGTAGAAATCGAGCTATGCAAGCGAGGATCAGTTCATTGCCCTTCCCTCTGCATAGAAAGGGTTGACCCCAGCAGCCTGTTCTGCGCTGTGTTGCTCGGAAAACAAACAGGGGACTCCCGGCACACACGCTCTCCCTCAGAAGGGAATTCATACGCGACTCTCTGAGGCCTCCGGAAAGCCGTAGAGGAGTTGAAGCACTCGATCGAGTCAGGGTTCATGGAGATGGCTGCACAGCAAACTTTGCTGAGAGGAAACACTCGTGCTTACCTTGAGGCCTGGGGTCACGTTTACTTCGCACTTTAGCTAGGGCAAGCCGTGGGATGAGCTCCCAGCAAGGCACTGGCGACCACCTGGATTCGTAGGAGAAAACTCACTTTCTTCACTGAGGCATTCCTAGCAGTGACTAGAAGACGGGTAACAGCACTGCCTTTCAGTCAGCCTTGAGGCCGCCCCTATCTGCCTTTCAAATGGGGGGAAATACTGCCTTTCTCCAGGCTTCTCAGTTACACACCGGATCACCCAGCACATATACCTCTCTTCTCTGACAAGCCAAAGGAGGCCCTTGGAACACAATTCGGCCTTGTGCCATGAAACTTTGGGATGCAGTGTGTTCTGCATGTGCTGAATGGCATAATCCTCTAAATGCCCTCAGGAGGCCTAGGTGACTTTGCATGTTCCAAATGCCTAGCAAGGCTCAGGGTAAATCTCTACTTTATTTCGGGCTGGACCTAAAGTCTACTTTCCGCCTCACTTAGAGAGACGTCGAGCACGAGTCCCCAAAGTGGATTGGAGCCCCGGTGGTTTCTTTCAGGGCAGCTTAGGTGTCCTGAACGTGGCAGACCCGCATGGAAAGAAAGCCTGCCCCAAAACCGTGCTCCTGGGGCTGTTTCAAAGCTGTGGAACGCTAGCCATAGAGAAGAGATTAGTTCCCGGCCCTTTCACCTGCATAGTGAGGGATGGTCCCGGAGCCGTGTATCCCTTGATTGGGCTCAGAAGGCTTTTGGTACACGGTGCTCATCCTTGGAAAGAAGTGCCCCCGTGAGAGGCTTGAGCGCTGTGAGGCATACTAAAGCTAAAGCCGTCCATTGACTGAGACTTCCCGGAAACGGGTGCACCCCTGCCTCTGGTAATGGGAAAATGTGCACCTTACTTCGTGACTAGAGGTCACATTTAGTGGGCACTTTAGCTACAGTATGCTCTGGGCTGGGCTCCCAGGAAGGAACCGCAAGCGCCCGGTTTCTTTTGCAAAAGCTCACTGCTCCTCAGAGGCCTCTGTGGAGTGAACAGTGTCCTGGTGGTGTGGTGTTCAGGCAGCTTGGAAGCTGCACCGAAGTTGCTTTCCAAAGGGGGAGAGTCGGGCTTCTCCCACATGCTCCAGTTTCCAACTTGGCCCCACAGCGCGTTTACCGGCACTCTCTGACTGACTACTGGAGACTTTCAGCCACACGGGGCCTTTCTATGATCACACTTCGTTGCGGGCGGGGACTCTGGCAGGCCGTGCATAGCATTCATTACCCGCTGAATGACTTAGTCAGGCCTAGGTGACTTTGGATCGCCCAAATGTCTCACAAGTTGACCGGTTTTTCTGTTCTTTCTGCCAGGCTGGACCTACAGTGGACCTTGCGTTACGATAGAGAGATGACAGGTAAGAGTCGCCAGGGGGCTCTGTAGGCTCAGGGATTCTTTCAGTGCAGCTCAGAGGGCCCCCACAGAGGGAGAGCCACGTTGAATATAATACCGGCCAAAACGTTGTCCTGGGGCTGCTTGACAGCGGTAGAAATCGAGCTATGCAAGCGAGGATCAGTTCATTGCCCTTCCCTCTGCATAGAAAGGGTTGACCCCAGCAGCCTGTTCTGCGCTGTGTTGCTCGGAAAACAAACAGGGGACTCCCGGCACACACGCTCTCCCTCAGAAGGGAATTCATACGCGACTCTCTGAGGCCTCCGGAAAGCCGTAGAGGAGTTGAAGCACTCGATCGAGTCAGGGTTCATGGAGATGGCTGCACAGCAAACTTTGCTGAGAGGAAACACTCGTGCTTACCTTGAGGCCTGGGGTCACGTTTACTTCGCACTTTAGCTAGGGCAAGCCGTGGGATGAGCTCCCAGCAAGGCACTGGCGACCACCTGGATTCGTAGGAGAAAACTCACTTTCTTCACTGAGGCATTCCTAGCAGTGACTAGAAGACGGGTAACAGCACTGCCTTTCAGTCAGCCTTGAGGCCGCCCCTATCTGCCTTTCAAATGGGGGGAAATACTGCCTTTCTCCAGGCTTCTCAGTTACCCACCGGATCACCCAGCACATATACCTCTCTTCTCTGACAAGCCAAAGGAGGCCCTTGGAACACAATTCGGCCTTGTGCCATGAAACTTTGGGATGCAGTGTGTTCTGCATGTGCTGAATGGCATAATCCTCTAAATGCCCTCAGGAGGCCTAGGTGACTTTGCATGTTCCAAATGCCTAGCAAGGCTCAGGGTAAATCTCTACTTTATTTCGGGCTGGACCTAAAGTCTACTTTCCGCCTCACTTAGAGAGACGTCGAGCACGAGTCCCCAAAGTGGATTGGAGCCCCGGTGGTTTCTTTCAGGGCAGCTTAGGTGTCCTGAACGTGGCAGACCCGCATGGAAAGAAAGCCTGCCCCAAAACCGTGCTCCTGGGGCTGTTTCAAAGCTGTGGAACGCTAGCCATAGAGAAGAGATTAGTTCCCGGCCCTTTCACCTGCATAGTGAGGGATGGTCCCGGAGCCGTGTATCCCTTGATTGGGCTCAGAAGGCTTTTGGTACACGGTGCTCATCCTTGGAAAGAAGTGCCCCCGTGAGCGGCTTGAGCGCTCTGAGGCATACTAAAGCTAAAGCCGTCCATTGACTGAGACTTCCCGGAAACGGGTGCACCCCTGCCTCTGGTAATGGGAAAATGTGCACCTTACTTCGTGACTAGAGGTCACATTTAGTGGGCACTTTAGCTACAGTATGCTCTGGGCTGGGCTCCCAGGAAGGAACCGCAAGCGCCCGGTTTCTTTTGCAAAAGCTCACTGCTCCTCAGAGGCATCTGTGGAGTGAACAGTGTCCTGGTGGTGTGGTGTTCAGGCAGCTTGGAAGCTGCACCGAAGTTGCTTTCCAAAGGGGGAGAGTCGGGCTTCTCCCACATGCTCCAGTTTCCAACTTGACCCCACAGCGCGTTTACCGGCACTCTCTGACTGACTACTGGAGACTTTCAGCCACACGGGGCCTTTCTACGATCACACTTCGTTGCGGGCGGGGACTCTGGCATGCCGTGCATAGCATTCATTACCCGCTGAATGACTTAGTCAGGCCTAGGTGACTTTGGATCGCCCAAATGTCTCACAAGTTGACCGGTTTTTCTGTTCTTTCTGCCAGGCTGGACCTACAGTGGACCTTGCGTTACGATAGAGAGATGACAGGTAAGAGTCGCCAGGGGGCTCTGTAGGCTCAGGGATTCTTTCAGTGCAGCTCAGAGGGCCCCCACAGAGGGAGAGCCACGTTGAATATAATACCGGCCAAAACGTTGTCCTGGGGCTGCTTGACAGCGGTAGAAATCGAGCTATGCAAGCGAGGATCAGTTCATTGCCCTTCCCTCTGCATAGAAAGGGTTGACCCCAGCAGCCTGTTCTGCGCTGTGTTGCTCGGAAAACAAACAGGGGACTCCCGGCACACACGCTCTCCCTCAGAAGGGAATTCATACGCGACTCTCTGAGGCCTCCGGAAAGCCGTAGAGGAGTTGAAGCACTCGATCGAGTCAGGGTTCATGGAGATGGCTGCACAGCAAACTTTGCTGAGAGGAAACACTCGTGCTTACCTTGAGGCCTGGGGTCACGTTTACTTCGCACTTTAGCTAGGGCAAGCCGTGGGATGAGCTCCCAGCAAGGCACTGGCGACCACCTGGATTCGTAGGAGAAAACTCACTTTCTTCACTGAGGCATTCCTAGCAGTGACTAGAAGACGGGTAACAGCACTGCCTTTCAGTCAGCCTTGAGGCCGCCCCTATCTGCCTTTCAAATGGGGGGAAATACTGCCTTTCTCCAGGCTTCTCAGTTACCCACCGGATCACCCAGCACATATACCTCTCTTCTCTGACAAGCCAAAGGAGGCCCTTGGAACACAATTCGGCCTTGTGCCATGAAACTTTGGGATGCAGTGTGTTCTGCATGTGCTGAATGGCATAATCCTCTAAATGCCCTCAGGAGGCCTAGGTGACTTTGCATGTTCCAAATGCCTAGCAAGGCTCAGGGTAAATCTCTACTTTATTTCGGGCTGGACCTAAAGTCTACTTTCCGCCTCACTTAGAGAGACGTCGAGCACGAGTCCCCAAAGTGGATTGGAGCCCCGGTGGTTTCTTTCAGGGCAGCTTAGGTGTCCTGAACGTGGCAGACCCGCATGGAAAGAAAGCCTGCCCCGAAACCGTGCTCCTGGGGCTGTTTCAAAGCTGTGGAACGCTAGCCATAGAGAAGAGATTAGTTCCCGGCCCTTTCACCTGCATAGTGAGGGATGGTCCCGGAGCCGTGTATCCCTTGATTGGGCTCAGAAGGCTTTTGGTACACGGTGCTCATCCTTGGAAAGAAGTGCCCCCGTGAGCGGCTTGAGCGCTCTGAGGCATACTAAAGCTAAAGCCGTCCATTGACTGAGACTTCCCGGAAACGGGTGCACCCCTGCCTCTGGTAATGGGAAAATGTGCACCTTACTTCGTGACTAGAGGTCACATTTAGTGGGCACTTTAGCTACAGTATGCTCTGGGCTGGGCTCCCAGGAAGGAACCGCAAGCGCCCGGTTTCTTTTGCAAAAGCTCACTGCTCCTCAGAGGCATCTGTGGAGTGAACAGTGTCCTGGTGGTGTGGTGTTCAGGCAGCTTGGAAGCTGCACCGAAGTTGCTTTCCAAAGGGGGAGAGTCGGGCTTCTCCCACATGCTCCAGTTTCCAACTTGACCCCACAGCGCGTTTACCGGCACTCTCTGACTGACTACTGGAGACTTTCAGCCACACGGGGCCTTTCTACGATCACACTTCGTTGCGGGCGGGGACTCTGGCATGCCGTGCATAGCATTCATTACCCGCTGAATGACTTAGTCAGGCCTAGGTGACTTTGGATCGCCCAAATGTCTCACAAGTTGACCGGTTTTTCTGTTCTTTCTGCCAGGCTGGACCTACAGTGGACCTTGCGTTACGATAGAGAGATGACAGGTAAGAGTCGCCAGGGGGCTCTGTAGGCTCAGGGATTCTTTCAGTGCAGCTCAGAGGGCCCCCACAGAGGGAGAGCCACGTTGAATATAATACCGGCCAAAACGTTGTCCTGGGGCTGCTTGACAGCGGTAGAAATCGAGCTATGCAAGCGAGGATCAGTTCATTGCCCTTCCCTCTGCATAGAAAGGGTTGACCCCAGCAGCCTGTTCTGCGCTGTGTTGCTCGGAAAACAAACAGGGGACTCCCGGCACACACGCTCTCCCTCAGAAGGGAATTCATACGCGACTCTCTGAGGCCTCCGGAAAGCCGTAGAGGAGTTGAAGCACTCGATCGAGTCAGGGTTCATGGAGATGGCTGCACAGCAAACTTTGCTGAGAGGAAACACTCGTGCTTACCTTGAGGCCTGGGGTCACGTTTACTTCGCACTTTAGCTAGGGCAAGCCGTGGGATGAGCTCCCAGCAAGGCACTGGCGACCACCTGGATTCGTAGGAGAAAACTCACTTTCTTCACTGAGGCATTCCTAGCAGTGACTAGAAGACGGGTAACAGCACTGCCTTTCAGTCAGCCTTGAGGCCGCCCCTATCTGCCTTTCAAATGGGGGGAAATACTGCCTTTCTCCAGGCTTCTCAGTTACCCACCGGATCACCCAGCACATATACCTCTCTTCTCTGACAAGCCAAAGGAGGCCCTTGGAACACAATTCGGCCTTGTGCCATGAAACTTTGGGATGCAGTGTGTTCTGCATGTGCTGAATGGCATAATCCTCTAAATGCCCTCAGGAGGCCTAGGTGACTTTGCATGTTCCAAATGCCTAGCAAGGCTCAGGGTAAATCTCTACTTTATTTCGGGCTGGACCTAAAGTCTACTTTCCGCCTCACTTAGAGAGACGTCGAGCACGAGTCCCCAAAGTGGATTGGAGCCCCGGTGGTTTCTTTCAGGGCAGCTTAGGTGTCCTGAACGTGGCAGACCCGCATGGAAAGAAAGCCTGCCCCGAAACCGTGCTCCTGGGGCTGTTTCAAAGCTGTGGAACGCTAGCCATAGAGAAGAGATTAGTTCCCGGCCCTTTCACCTGCATAGTGAGGGATGGTCCCGGAGCCGTGTATCCCTTGATTGGGCTCAGAAGGCTTTTGGTACACGGTGCTCATCCTTGGAAAGAAGTGCCCCCGTGAGCGGCTTGAGCGCTCTGAGGCATACTAAAGCTAAAGCCGTCCATTGACTGAGACTTCCCGGAAACGGGTGCACCCCTGCCTCTGGTAATGGGAAAATGTGCACCTTACTTCGTGACTAGAGGTCACATTTAGTGGGCACTTTAGCTACAGTATGCTCTGGGCTGGGCTCCCAGGAAGGAACCGCAAGCGCCCGGTTTCTTTTGCAAAAGCTCACTGCTCCTCAGAGGCATCTGTGGAGTGAACAGTGTCCTGGTGGTGTGGTGTTCAGGCAGCTTGGAAGCTGCACCGAAGTTGCTTTCCAAAGGGGGAGAGTCGGGCTTCTCCCACATGCTCCAGTTTCCAACTTGACCCCACAGCGCGTTTACCGGCACTCTCTGACTGACTACTGGAGACTTTCAGCCACACGGGGCCTTTCTACGATCACACTTCGTTGCGGGCGGGGACTCTGGCATGCCGTGCATAGCATTCATTACCCGCTGAATGACTTAGTCAGGCCTAGGTGACTTTGGATCGCCCAAATGTCTCACAAGTTGACCGGTTTTTCTGTTCTTTCTGCCAGGCTGGACCTACAGTGGACCTTGCGTTACGATAGAGAGATGACAGGTAAGAGTCGCCAGGGGGCTCTGTAGGCTCAGGGATTCTTTCAGTGCAGCTCAGAGGGCCCCCACAGAGGGAGAGCCACGTTGAATATAATACCGGCCAAAACGTTGTCCTGGGGCTGCTTGACAGCGGTAGAAATCGAGCTATGCAAGCGAGGATCAGTTCATTGCCCTTCCCTCTGCATAGAAAGGGTTGACCCCAGCAGCCTGTTCTGCGCTGTGTTGCTCGGAAAACAAACAGGGGACTCCCGGCACACACGCTCTCCCTCAGAAGGGAATTCATACGCGACTCTCTGAGGCCTCCGGAAAGCCGTAGAGGAGTTGAAGCACTCGATCGAGTCAGGGTTCATGGAGATGGCTGCACAGCAAACTTTGCTGAGAGGAAACACTCGTGCTTACCTTGAGGCCTGGGGTCACGTTTACTTCGCACTTTAGCTAGGGCAAGCCGTGGGATGAGCTCCCAGCAAGGCACTGGCGACCACCTGGATTCGTAGGAGAAAACTCACTTTCTTCACTGAGGCATTCCTAGCAGTGACTAGAAGACGGGTAACAGCACTGCCTTTCAGTCAGCCTTGAGGCCGCCCCTATCTGCCTTTCAAATGGGGGGAAATACTGCCTTTCTCCAGGCTTCTCAGTTACCCACCGGATCACCCAGCACATATACCTCTCTTCTCTGACAAGCCAAAGGAGGCCCTTGGAACACAATTCGGCCTTGTGCCATGAAACTTTGGGATGCAGTGTGTTCTGCATGTGCTGAATGGCATAATCCTCTAAATGCCCTCAGGAGGCCTAGGTGACTTTGCATGTTCCAAATGCCTAGCAAGGCTCAGGGTAAATCTCTACTTTATTTCGGGCTGGACCTAAAGTCTACTTTCCGCCTCACTTAGAGAGACGTCGAGCACGAGTCCCCAAAGTGGATTGGAGCCCCGGTGGTTTCTTTCAGGGCAGCTTAGGTGTCCTGAACGTGGCAGACCCGCATGGAAAGAAAGCCTGCCCCGAAACCGTGCTCCTGGGGCTGTTTCAAAGCTGTGGAACGCTAGCCATAGAGAAGAGATTAGTTCCCGGCCCTTTCACCTGCATAGTGAGGGATGGTCCCGGAGCCGTGTATCCCTTGATTGGGCTCAGAAGGCTTTTGGTACACGGTGCTCATCCTTGGAAAGAAGTGCCCCCGTGAGCGGCTTGAGCGCTCTGAGGCATACTAAAGCTAAAGCCGTCCATTGACTGAGACTTCCCGGAAACGGGTGCACCCCTGCCTCTGGTAATGGGAAAATGTGCACCTTACTTCGTGACTAGAGGTCACATTTAGTGGGCACTTTAGCTACAGTATGCTCTGGGCTGGGCTCCCAGGAAGGAACCGCAAGCGCCCGGTTTCTTTTGCAAAAGCTCACTGCTCCTCAGAGGCATCTGTGGAGTGAACAGTGTCCTGGTGGTGTGGTGTTCAGGCAGCTTGGAAGCTGCACCGAAGTTGCTTTCCAAAGGGGGAGAGTCGGGCTTCTCCCACATGCTCCAGTTTCCAACTTGACCCCACAGCGCGTTTACCGGCACTCTCTGACTGACTACTGGAGACTTTCAGCCACACGGGGCCTTTCTATGATCACACTTCGTTGCGGGCGGGGACTCTGGCAGGCCGTGCATAGCATTCATTACCCGCTGAATGACTTAGTCAGGCCTAGGTGACTTTGGATCGCCCAAATGTCTCACAAGTTGACCGGTTTTTCTGTTCTTTCTGCCAGGCTGGACCTACAGTGGACCTTGCGTTACGATAGAGAGATGACAGGTAAGAGTCGCCAGGGGGCTCTGTAGGCTCAGGGATTCTTTCAGTGCAGCTCAGAGGGCCCCCACAGAGGGAGAGCCACGTTGAATATAATACCGGCCAAAACGTTGTCCTGGGGCTGCTTGACAGCGGTAGAAATCGAGCTATGCAAGCGAGGATCAGTTCATTGCCCTTCCCTCTGCATAGAAAGGGTTGACCCCAGCAGCCTGTTCTGCGCTGTGTTGCTCGGAAAACAAACAGGGGACTCCCGGCACACACGCTCTCCCTCAGAAGGGAATTCATACGCGACTCTCTGAGGCCTCCGGAAAGCCGTAGAGGAGTTGAAGCACTCGATCGAGTCAGGGTTCATGGAGATGGCTGCACAGCAAACTTTGCTGAGAGGAAACACTCGTGCTTACCTTGAGGCCTGGGGTCACGTTTACTTCGCACTTTAGCTAGGGCAAGCCGTGGGATGAGCTCCCAGCAAGGCACTGGCGACCACCTGGATTCGTAGGAGAAAACTCACTTTCTTCACTGAGGCATTCCTAGCAGTGACTAGAAGACGGGTAACAGCACTGCCTTTCAGTCAGCCTTGAGGCCGCCCCTATCTGCCTTTCAAATGGGGGGAAATACTGCCTTTCTCCAGGCTTCTCAGTTACCCACCGGATCACCCAGCACATATACCTCTCTTCTCTGACAAGCCAAAGGAGGCCCTTGGAACACAATTCGGCCTTGTGCCATGAAACTTTGGGATGCAGTGTGTTCTGCATGTGCTGAATGGCATAATCCTCTAAATGCCCTCAGGAGGCCTAGGTGACTTTGCATGTTCCAAATGCCTAGCAAGGCTCAGGGTAAATCTCTACTTTATTTCGGGCTGGACCTAAAGTCTACTTTCCGCCTCACTTAGAGAGACGTCGAGCACGAGTCCCCAAAGTGGATTGGAGCCCCGGTGGTTTCTTTCAGGGCAGCTTAGGTGTCCTGAACGTGGCAGACCCGCATGGAAAGAAAGCCTGCCCCAAAACCGTGCTCCTGGGGCTGTTTCAAAGCTGTGGAACGCTAGCCATAGAGAAGAGATTAGTTCCCGGCCCTTTCACCTGCATAGTGAGGGATGGTCCCGGAGCCGTGTATCCCTTGATTGGGCTCAGAAGGCTTTTGGTACACGGTGCTCATCCTTGGAAAGAAGTGCCCCCGTGAGCGGCTTGAGCGCTCTGAGGCATACTAAAGCTAAAGCCGTCCATTGACTGAGACTTCCCGGAAACGGGTGCACCCCTGCCTCTGGTAATGGGAAAATGTGCACCTTACTTCGTGACTAGAGGTCACATTTAGTGGGCACTTTAGCTACAGTATGCTCTGGGCTGGGCTCCCAGGAAGGAACCGCAAGCGCCCGGTTTCTTTTGCAAAAGCTCACTGCTCCTCAGAGGCATCTGTGGAGTGAACAGTGTCCTGGTGGTGTGGTGTTCAGGCAGCTTGGAAGCTGCACCGAAGTTGCTTTCCAAAGGGGGAGAGTCGGGCTTCTCCCACATGCTCCAGTTTCCAACTTGGCCCCACAGCGCGTTTACCGGCACTCTCTGACTGACTACTGGAGACTTTCAGCCACACGGGGCCTTTCTATGATCACACTTCGTTGCGGGCGGGGACTCTGGCAGGCCGTGCATAGCATTCATTACCCGCTGAATGACTTAGTCAGGCCTAGGTGACTTTGGATCGCCCAAATGTCTCACAAGTTGACCGGTTTTTCTGTTCTTTCTGCCAGGCTGGACCTACAGTGGACCTTGCGTTACGATAGAGAGATGACAGGTAAGAGTCGCCAGGGGGCTCTGTAGGCTCAGGGATTCTTTCAGTGCAGCTCAGAGGGCCCCCACAGAGGGAGAGCCACGTTGAATATAATACCGGCCAAAACGTTGTCCTGGGGCTGCTTGACAGCGGTAGAAATCGAGCTATGCAAGCGAGGATCAGTTCATTGCCCTTCCCTCTGCATAGAAAGGGTTGACCCCAGCAGCCTGTTCTGCGCTGTGTTGCTCGGAAAACAAACAGGGGACTCCCGGCACACACGCTCTCCCTCAGAAGGGAATTCATACGCGACTCTCTGAGGCCTCCGGAAAGCCGTAGAGGAGTTGAAGCACTCGATCGAGTCAGGGTTCATGGAGATGGCTGCACAGCAAACTTTGCTGAGAGGAAACACTCGTGCTTACCTTGAGGCCTGGGGTCACGTTTACTTCGCACTTTAGCTAGGGCAAGCCGTGGGATGAGCTCCCAGCAAGGCACTGGCGACCACCTGGATTCGTAGGAGAAAACTCACTTTCTTCACTGAGGCATTCCTAGCAGTGACTAGAAGACGGGTAACAGCACTGCCTTTCAGTCAGCCTTGAGGCCGCCCCTATCTGCCTTTCAAATGGGGGGAAATACTGCCTTTCTCCAGGCTTCTCAGTTACACACCGGATCACCCAGCACATATACCTCTCTTCTCTGACAAGCCAAAGGAGGCCCTTGGAACACAATTCGGCCTTGTGCCATGAAACTTTGGGATGCAGTGTGTTCTGCATGTGCTGAATGGCATAATCCTCTAAATGCCCTCAGGAGGCCTAGGTGACTTTGCATGTTCCAAATGCCTAGCAAGGCTCAGGGTAAATCTCTACTTTATTTCGGGCTGGACCTAAAGTCTACTTTCCGCCTCACTTAGAGAGACGTCGAGCACGAGTCCCCAAAGTGGATTGGAGCCCCGGTGGTTTCTTTCAGGGCAGCTTAGGTGTCCTGAACGTGGCAGACCCGCATGGAAAGAAAGCCTGCCCCAAAACCGTGCTCCTGGGGCTGTTTCAAAGCTGTGGAACGCTAGCCATAGAGAAGAGATTAGTTCCCGGCCCTTTCACCTGCATAGTGAGGGATGGTCCCGGAGCCGTGTATCCCTTGATTGGGCTCAGAAGGCTTTTGGTACACGGTGCTCATCCTTGGAAAGAAGTGCCCCCGTGAGAGGCTTGAGCGCTGTGAGGCATACTAAAGCTAAAGCCGTCCATTGACTGAGACTTCCCGGAAACGGGTGCACCCCTGCCTCTGGTAATGGGAAAATGTGCACCTTACTTCGTGACTAGAGGTCACATTTAGTGGGCACTTTAGCTACAGTATGCTCTGGGCTGGGCTCCCAGGAAGGAACCGCAAGCGCCCGGTTTCTTTTGCAAAAGCTCACTGCTCCTCAGAGGCCTCTGTGGAGTGAACAGTGTCCTGGTGGTGTGGTGTTCAGGCAGCTTGGAAGCTGCACCGAAGTTGCTTTCCAAAGGGGGAGAGTCGGGCTTCTCCCACATGCTCCAGTTTCCAACTTGGCCCCACAGCGCGTTTACCGGCACTCTCTGACTGACTACTGGAGACTTTCAGCCACACGGGGCCTTTCTATGATCACACTTCGTTGCGGGCGGGGACTCTGGCAGGCCGTGCATAGCATTCATTACCCGCTGAATGACTTAGTCAGGCCTAGGTGACTTTGGATCGCCCAAATGTCTCACAAGTTGACCGGTTTTTCTGTTCTTTCTGCCAGGCTGGACCTACAGTGGACCTTGCGTTACGATAGAGAGATGACAGGTAAGAGTCGCCAGGGGGCTCTGTAGGCTCAGGGATTCTTTCAGTGCAGCTCAGAGGGCCCCCACAGAGGGAGAGCCACGTTGAATATAATACCGGCCAAAACGTTGTCCTGGGGCTGCTTGACAGCGGTAGAAATCGAGCTATGCAAGCGAGGATCAGTTCATTGCCCTTCCCTCTGCATAGAAAGGGTTGACCCCAGCAGCCTGTTCTGCGCTGTGTTGCTCGGAAAACAAACAGGGGACTCCCGGCACACACGCTCTCCCTCAGAAGGGAATTCATACGCGACTCTCTGAGGCCTCCGGAAAGCCGTAGAGGAGTTGAAGCACTCGATCGAGTCAGGGTTCATGGAGATGGCTGCACAGCAAACTTTGCTGAGAGGAAACACTCGTGCTTACCTTGAGGCCTGGGGTCACGTTTACTTCGCACTTTAGCTAGGGCAAGCCGTGGGATGAGCTCCCAGCAAGGCACTGGCGACCACCTGGATTCGTAGGAGAAAACTCACTTTCTTCACTGAGGCATTCCTAGCAGTGACTAGAAGACGGGTAACAGCACTGCCTTTCAGTCAGCCTTGAGGCCGCCCCTATCTGCCTTTCAAATGGGGGGGAAATACTGCCTTTCTCCAGGCTTCTCAGTTACACACCGGATCACCCAGCACATATACCTCTCTTCTCTGACAAGCCAAAGGAGGCCCTTGGAACACAATTCGGCCTTGTGCCATGAAACTTTGGGATGCAGTGTGTTCTGCATGTGCTGAATGGCATAATCCTCTAAACGCCCTCAGGAGGCCTAGGTGACTTTGCATGTTCCAAATGCCTAGCAAGGCTCAGGGTAAATCTCTACTTTATTTCGGGCTGGACCTAAAGTCTACTTTCCGCCTCACTTAGAGAGACGTCGAGCACGAGTCCCCAAAGTGGATTGGAGCCCCGGTGGTTTCTTTCAGGGCAGCTTAGGTGTCCTGAACGTGGCAGACCCGCATGGAAAGAAAGCCTGCCCCAAAACCGTGCTCCTGGGGCTGTTTCAAAGCTGTGGAACGCTAGCCATAGAGAAGAGATTAGTTCCCGGCCCTTTCACCTGCATAGTGAGGGATGGTCCCGGAGCCGTGTATCCCTTGATTGGGCTCAGAAGGCTTTTGGTACACGGTGCTCATCCTTGGAAAGAAGTGCCCCCGTGAGAGGCTTGAGCGCTCTGAGGCATACTAAAGCTAAAGCCGTCCATTGACTGAGACTTCCCGGAAACGGGTGCACCCCTGCCTCTGGTAATGGGAAAATGTGCACCTTACTTCGTGACTAGAGGTCACATTTAGTGGGCACTTTAGCTACAGTATGCTCTGGGCTGGGCTCCCAGGAAGGAACCGCAAGCGCCCGGTTTCTTTTGCAAAAGCTCACTGCTCCTCAGAGGCCTCTGTGGAGTGAACAGTGTCCTGGTGGTGTGGTGTTCAGGCAGCTTGGAAGCTGCACCGAAGTTGCTTTCCAAAGGGGGAGAGTCGGGCTTCTCCCACATGCTCCAGTTTCCAACTTGGCCCCACAGCGCGTTTACCGGCACTCTCTGACTGACTACTGGAGACTTTCAGCCACACGGGGCCTTTCTATGATCACACTTCGTTGCGGGCGGGGACTCTGGCAGGCCGTGCATAGCATTCATTACCCGCTGAATGACTTAGTCAGGCCTAGGTGACTTTGGATCGCCCAAATGTCTCACAAGTTGACCGGTTCTTCTGTTCTTTCTGCCAGGCTGGACCTACAGTGGACCTTGCGTTACGATAGAGAGATGACAGGTAAGAGTCGCCAGGGGGCTCTGTAGGCTCAGGGATTCTTTCAGTGCAGCTCAGAGGGCCCCCACAGAGGGAGAGCCACGTTGAATATAATACCGGCCAAAACGTTGTCCTGGGGCTGCTTGACAGCGGTAGAAATCGAGCTATGCAAGCGAGGATCAGTTCATTGCCCTTCCCTCTGCATAGAAAGGGTTGACCCCAGCAGCCTGTTCTGCGCTGTGTTGCTCGGAAAACAAACAGGGGACTCCCGGCACACACGCTCTCCCTCAGAAGGGAATTCATACGCGACTCTCTGAGGCCTCCGGAAAGCCGTAGAGGAGTTGAAGCACTCGATCGAGTCAGGGTTCATGGAGATGGCTGCACAGCAAACTTTGCTGAGAGGAAACACTCGTGCTTACCTTGAGGCCTGGGGTCACGTTTACTTCGCACTTTAGCTAGGGCAAGCCGTGGGATGAGCTCCCAGCAAGGCACTGGCGACCACCTGGATTCGTAGGAGAAAACTCACTTTCTTCACTGAGGCATTCCTAGCAGTGACTAGAAGACGGGTAACAGCACTGCCTTTCAGTCAGCCTTGAGGCCGCCCCTATCTGCCTTTCAAATGGGGGGAAATACTGCCTTTCTCCAGGCTTCTCAGTTACCCACCGGATCACCCAGCACATATACCTCTCTTCTCTGACAAGCCAAAGGAGGCCCTTGGAACACAATTCGGCCTTGTGCCATGAAACTTTGGGATGCAGTGTGTTCTGCATGTGCTGAATGGCATAATCCTCTAAATGCCCTCAGGAGGCCTAGGTGACTTTGCATGTTCCAAATGCCTAGCAAGGCTCAGGGTAAATCTCTACTTTATTTCGGGCTGGACCTAAAGTCTACTTTCCGCCTCACTTAGAGAGACGTCGAGCACGAGTCCCCAAAGTGGATTGGAGCCCCGGTGGTTTCTTTCAGGGCAGCTTAGGTGTCCTGAACGTGGCAGACCCGCATGGAAAGAAAGCCTGCCCCAAAACCGTGCTCCTGGGGCTGTTTCAAAGCTGTGGAACGCTAGCCATAGAGAAGAGATTAGTTCCCGGCCCTTTCACCTGCATAGTGAGGGATGGTCCCGGAGCCGTGTATCCCTTGATTGGGCTCAGAAGGCTTTTGGTACACGGTGCTCATCCTTGGAAAGAAGTGCCCCCGTGAGAGGCTTGAGCGCTCTGAGGCATACTAAAGCTAAAGCCGTCCATTGACTGAGACTTCCCGGAAACGGGTGCACCCCTGCCTCTGGTAATGGGAAAATGTGCACCTTACTTCGTGACTAGAGGTCACATTTAGTGGGCACTTTAGCTACAGTATGCTCTGGGCTGGGCTCCCAGGAAGGAACCGCAAGCGCCCGGTTTCTTTTGCAAAAGCTCACTGCTCCTCAGAGGCCTCTGTGGAGTGAACAGTGTCCTGGTGGTGTGGTGTTCAGGCAGCTTGGAAGCTGCACCGAAGTTGCTTTCCAAAGGGGGAGAGTCGGGCTTCTCCCACATGCTCCAGTTTCCAACTTGGCCCCACAGCGCGTTTACCGGCACTCTCTGACTGACTACTGGAGACTTTCAGCCACACGGGGCCTTTCTATGATCACACTTCGTTGCGGGCGGGGACTCTGGCAGGCCGTGCATAGCATTCATTACCCGCTGAATGACTTAGTCAGGCCTAGGTGACTTTGGATCGCCCAAATGTCTCACAAGTTGACCGGTTCTTCTGTTCTTTCTGCCAGGCTGGACCTACAGTGGACCTTGCGTTACGATAGAGAGATGACAGGTAAGAGTCGCCAGGGGGCTCTGTAGGCTCAGGGATTCTTTCAGTGCAGCTCAGAGGGCCCCCACAGAGGGAGAGCCACGTTGAATATAATACCGGCCAAAACGTTGTCCTGGGGCTGCTTGACAGCGGTAGAAATCGAGCTATGCAAGCGAGGATCAGTTCATTGCCCTTCCCTCTGCATAGAAAGGGTTGACCCCAGCAGCCTGTTCTGCGCTGTGTTGCTCGGAAAACAAACAGGGGACTCCCGGCACACACGCTCTCCCTCAGAAGGGAATTCATACGCGACTCTCTGAGGCCTCCGGAAAGCCGTAGAGGAGTTGAAGCACTCGATCGAGTCAGGGTTCATGGAGATGGCTGCACAGCAAACTTTGCTGAGAGGAAACACTCGTGCTTACCTTGAGGCCTGGGGTCACGTTTACTTCGCACTTTAGCTAGGGCAAGCCGTGGGATGAGCTCCCAGCAAGGCACTGGCGACCACCTGGATTCGTAGGAGAAAACTCACTTTCTTCACTGAGGCATTCCTAGCAGTGACTAGAAGACGGGTAACAGCACTGCCTTTCAGTCAGCCTTGAGGCCGCCCCTATCTGCCTTTCAAATGGGGGGGAAATACTGCCTTTCTCCAGGCTTCTCAGTTACACACCGGATCACCCAGCACATATACCTCTCTTCTCTGACAAGCCAAAGGAGGCCCTTGGAACACAATTCGGCCTTGTGCCATGAAACTTTGGGATGCAGTGTGTTCTGCATGTGCTGAATGGCATAATCCTCTAAACGCCCTCAGGAGGCCTAGGTGACTTTGCATGTTCCAAATGCCTAGCAAGGCTCAGGGTAAATCTCTACTTTATTTCGGGCTGGACCTAAAGTCTACTTTCCGCCTCACTTAGAGAGACGTCGAGCACGAGTCCCCAAAGTGGATTGGAGCCCCGGTGGTTTCTTTCAGGGCAGCTTAGGTGTCCTGAACGTGGCAGACCCGCATGGAAAGAAAGCCTGCCCCAAAACCGTGCTCCTGGGGCTGTTTCAAAGCTGTGGAACGCTAGCCATAGAGAAGAGATTAGTTCCCGGCCCTTTCACCTGCATAGTGAGGGATGGTCCCGGAGCCGTGTATCCCTTGATTGGGCTCAGAAGGCTTTTGGTACACGGTGCTCATCCTTGGAAAGAAGTGCCCCCGTGAGAGGCTTGAGCGCTCTGAGGCATACTAAAGCTAAAGCCGTCCATTGACTGAGACTTCCCGGAAACGGGTGCACCCCTGCCTCTGGTAATGGGAAAATGTGCACCTTACTTCGTGACTAGAGGTCACATTTAGTGGGCACTTTAGCTACAGTATGCTCTGGGCTGGGCTCCCAGGAAGGAACCGCAAGCGCCCGGTTTCTTTTGCAAAAGCTCACTGCTCCTCAGAGGCATCTGTGGAGTGAACAGTGTCCTGGTGGTGTGGTGTTCAGGCAGCTTGGAAGCTGCACCGAAGTTGCTTTCCAAAGGGGGAGAGTCGGGCTTCTCCCACATGCTCCAGTTTCCAACTTGACCCCACAGCGCGTTTACCGGCACTCTCTGACTGACTACTGGAGACTTTCAGCCACACGGGGCCTTTCTATGATCACACTTCGTTGCGGGCGGGGACTCTGGCATGCCGTGCATAGCATTCATTACCCGCTGAATGACTTAGTCAGGCCTAGGTGACTTTGGATCGCCCAAATGTCTCACAAGTTGACCGGTTTTTCTGTTCTTTCTGCCAGGCTGGACCTACAGTGGACCTTGCGTTACGATAGAGAGATGACAGGTAAGAGTCGCCAGGGGGCTCTGTAGGCTCAGGGATTCTTTCAGTGCAGCTCAGAGGGCCCCCACAGAGGGAGAGCCACGTTGAATATAATACCGGCCAAAACGTTGTCCTGGGGCTGCTTGACAGCGGTAGAAATCGAGCTATGCAAGCGAGGATCAGTTCATTGCCCTTCCCTCTGCATAGAAAGGGTTGACCCCAGCAGCCTGTTCTGCGCTGTGTTGCTCGGAAAACAAACAGGGGACTCCCGGCACACACGCTCTCCCTCAGAAGGGAATTCATACGCGACTCTCTGAGGCCTCCGGAAAGCCGTAGAGGAGTTGAAGCACTCGATCGAGTCAGGGTTCATGGAGATGGCTGCACAGCAAACTTTGCTGAGAGGAAACACTCGTGCTTACCTTGAGGCCTGGGGTCACGTTTACTTCGCACTTTAGCTAGGGCAAGCCGTGGGATGAGCTCCCAGCAAGGCACTGGCGACCACCTGGATTCGTAGGAGAAAACTCACTTTCTTCACTGAGGCATTCCTAGCAGTGACTAGAAGACGGGTAACAGCACTGCCTTTCAGTCAGCCTTGAGGCCGCCCCTATCTGCCTTTCAAATGGGGGGGAAATACTGCCTTTCTCCAGGCTTCTCAGTTACACACCGGATCACCCAGCACATATACCTCTCTTCTCTGACAAGCCAAAGGAGGCCCTTGGAACACAATTCGGCCTTGTGCCATGAAACTTTGGGATGCAGTGTGTTCTGCATGTGCTGAATGGCATAATCCTCTAAATGCCCTCAGGAGGCCTAGGTGACTTTGCATGTTCCAAATGCCTAGCAAGGCTCAGGGTAAATCTCTACTTTATTTCGGGCTGGACCTAAAGTCTACTTTCCGCCTCACTTAGAGAGACGTCGAGCACGAGTCCCCAAAGTGGATTGGAGCCCCGGTGGTTTCTTTCAGGGCAGCTTAGGTGTCCTGAACGTGGCAGACCCGCATGGAAAGAAAGCCTGCCCCAAAACCGTGCTCCTGGGGCTGTTTCAAAGCTGTGGAACGCTAGCCATAGAGAAGAGATTAGTTCCCGGCCCTTTCACCTGCATAGTGAGGGATGGTCCCGGAGCCGTGTATCCCTTGATTGGGCTCAGAAGGCTTTTGGTACACGGTGCTCATCCTTGGAAAGAAGTGCCCCCGTGAGAGGCTTGAGCGCTCTGAGGCATACTAAAGCTAAAGCCGTCCATTGACTGAGACTTCCCGGAAACGGGTGCACCCCTGCCTCTGGTAATGGGAAAATGTGCACCTTACTTCGTGACTAGAGGTCACATTTAGTGGGCACTTTAGCTACAGTATGCTCTGGGCTGGGCTCCCAGGAAGGAACCGCAAGCGCCCGGTTTCTTTTGCAAAAGCTCACTGCTCCTCAGAGGCCTCTGTGGAGTGAACAGTGTCCTGGTGGTGTGGTGTTCAGGCAGCTTGGAAGCTGCACCGAAGTTGCTTTCCAAAGGGGGAGAGTCGGGCTTCTCCCACATGCTCCAGTTTCCAACTTGGCCCCACAGCGCGTTTACCGGCACTCTCTGACTGACTACTGGAGACTTTCAGCCACACGGGGCCTTTCTATGATCACACTTCGTTGCGGGCGGGGACTCTGGCAGGCCGTGCATAGCATTCATTACCCGCTGAATGACTTAGTCAGGCCTAGGTGACTTTGGATCGCCCAAATGTCTCACAAGTTGACCGGTTCTTCTGTTCTTTCTGCCAGGCTGGACCTACAGTGGACCTTGCGTTACGATAGAGAGATGACAGGTAAGAGTCGCCAGGGGGCTCTGTAGGCTCAGGGATTCTTTCAGTGCAGCTCAGAGGGCCCCCACAGAGGGAGAGCCACGTTGAATATAATACCGGCCAAAACGTTGTCCTGGGGCTGCTTGACAGCGGTAGAAATCGAGCTATGCAAGCGAGGATCAGTTCATTGCCCTTCCCTCTGCATAGAAAGGGTTGACCCCAGCAGCCTGTTCTGCGCTGTGTTGCTCGGAAAACAAACAGGGGACTCCCGGCACACACGCTCTCCCTCAGAAGGGAATTCATACGCGACTCTCTGAGGCCTCCGGAAAGCCGTAGAGGAGTTGAAGCACTCGATCGAGTCAGGGTTCATGGAGATGGCTGCACAGCAAACTTTGCTGAGAGGAAACACTCGTGCTTACCTTGAGGCCTGGGGTCACGTTTACTTCGCACTTTAGCTAGGGCAAGCCGTGGGATGAGCTCCCAGCAAGGCACTGGCGACCACCTGGATTCGTAGGAGAAAACTCACTTTCTTCACTGAGGCATTCCTAGCAGTGACTAGAAGACGGGTAACAGCACTGCCTTTCAGTCAGCCTTGAGGCCGCCCCTATCTGCCTTTCAAATGGGGGGGAAATACTGCCTTTCTCCAGGCTTCTCAGTTACACACCGGATCACCCAGCACATATACCTCTCTTCTCTGACAAGCCAAAGGAGGCCCTTGGAACACAATTCGGCCTTGTGCCATGAAACTTTGGGATGCAGTGTGTTCTGCATGTGCTGAATGGCATAATCCTCTAAATGCCCTCAGGAGGCCTAGGTGACTTTGCATGTTCCAAATGCCTAGCAAGGCTCAGGGTAAATCTCTACTTTATTTCGGGCTGGACCTAAAGTCTACTTTCCGCCTCACTTAGAGAGACGTCGAGCACGAGTCCCCAAAGTGGATTGGAGCCCCGGTGGTTTCTTTCAGGGCAGCTTAGGTGTCCTGAACGTGGCAGACCCGCATGGAAAGAAAGCCTGCCCCAAAACCGTGCTCCTGGGGCTGTTTCAAAGCTGTGGAACGCTAGCCATAGAGAAGAGATTAGTTCCCGGCCCTTTCACCTGCATAGTGAGGGATGGTCCCGGAGCCGTGTATCCCTTGATTGGGCTCAGAAGGCTTTTGGTACACGGTGCTCATCCTTGGAAAGAAGTGCCCCCGTGAGCGGCTTGAGCGCTCTGAGGCATACTAAAGCTAAAGCCGTCCATTGACTGAGACTTCCCGGAAACGGGTGCACCCCTGCCTCTGGTAATGGGAAAATGTGCACCTTACTTCGTGACTAGAGGTCACATTTAGTGGGCACTTTAGCTACAGTATGCTCTGGGCTGGGCTCCCAGGAAGGAACCGCAAGCGCCCGGTTTCTTTTGCAAAAGCTCACTGCTCCTCAGAGGCATCTGTGGAGTGAACAGTGTCCTGGTGGTGTGGTGTTCAGGCAGCTTGGAAGCTGCACCGAAGTTGCTTTCCAAAGGGGGAGAGTCGGGCTTCTCCCACATGCTCCAGTTTCCAACTTGACCCCACAGCGCGTTTACCGGCACTCTCTGACTGACTACTGGAGACTTTCAGCCACACGGGGCCTTTCTATGATCACACTTCGTTGCGGGCGGGGACTCTGGCATGCCGTGCATAGCATTCATTACCCGCTGAATGACTTAGTCAGGCCTAGGTGACTTTGGATCGCCCAAATGTCTCACAAGTTGACCGGTTTTTCTGTTCTTTCTGCCAGGCTGGACCTACAGTGGACCTTGCGTTACGATAGAGAGATGACAGGTAAGAGTCGCCAGGGGGCTCTGTAGGCTCAGGGATTCTTTCAGTGCAGCTCAGAGGGCCCCCACAGAGGGAGAGCCACGTTGAATATAATACCGGCCAAAACGTTGTCCTGGGGCTGCTTGACAGCGGTAGAAATCGAGCTATGCAAGCGAGGATCAGTTCATTGCCCTTCCCTCTGCATAGAAAGGGTTGACCCCAGCAGCCTGTTCTGCGCTGTGTTGCTCGGAAAACAAACAGGGGACTCCCGGCACACACGCTCTCCCTCAGAAGGGAATTCATACGCGACTCTCTGAGGCCTCCGGAAAGCCGTAGAGGAGTTGAAGCACTCGATCGAGTCAGGGTTCATGGAGATGGCTGCACAGCAAACTTTGCTGAGAGGAAACACTCGTGCTTACCTTGAGGCCTGGGGTCACGTTTACTTCGCACTTTAGCTAGGGCAAGCCGTGGGATGAGCTCCCAGCAAGGCACTGGCGACCACCTGGATTCGTAGGAGAAAACTCACTTTCTTCACTGAGGCATTCCTAGCAGTGACTAGAAGACGGGTAACAGCACTGCCTTTCAGTCAGCCTTGAGGCCGCCCCTATCTGCCTTTCAAATGGGGGGGAAATACTGCCTTTCTCCAGGCTTCTCAGTTACACACCGGATCACCCAGCACATATACCTCTCTTCTCTGACAAGCCAAAGGAGGCCCTTGGAACACAATTCGGCCTTGTGCCATGAAACTTTGGGATGCAGTGTGTTCTGCATGTGCTGAATGGCATAATCCTCTAAATGCCCTCAGGAGGCCTAGGTGACTTTGCATGTTCCAAATGCCTAGCAAGGCTCAGGGTAAATCTCTACTTTATTTCGGGCTGGACCTAAAGTCTACTTTCCGCCTCACTTAGAGAGACGTCGAGCACGAGTCCCCAAAGTGGATTGGAGCCCCGGTGGTTTCTTTCAGGGCAGCTTAGGTGTCCTGAACGTGGCAGACCCGCATGGAAAGAAAGCCTGCCCCAAAACCGTGCTCCTGGGGCTGTTTCAAAGCTGTGGAACGCTAGCCATAGAGAAGAGATTAGTTCCCGGCCCTTTCACCTGCATAGTGAGGGATGGTCCCGGAGCCGTGTATCCCTTGATTGGGCTCAGAAGGCTTTTGGTACACGGTGCTCATCCTTGGAAAGAAGTGCCCCCGTGAGCGGCTTGAGCGCTCTGAGGCATACTAAAGCTAAAGCCGTCCATTGACTGAGACTTCCCGGAAACGGGTGCACCCCTGCCTCTGGTAATGGGAAAATGTGCACCTTACTTCGTGACTAGAGGTCACATTTAGTGGGCACTTTAGCTACAGTATGCTCTGGGCTGGGCTCCCAGGAAGGAACCGCAAGCGCCCGGTTTCTTTTGCAAAAGCTCACTGCTCCTCAGAGGCATCTGTGGAGTGAACAGTGTCCTGGTGGTGTGGTGTTCAGGCAGCTTGGAAGCTGCACCGAAGTTGCTTTCCAAAGGGGGAGAGTCGGGCTTCTCCCACATGCTCCAGTTTCCAACTTGGCCCCACAGCGCGTTTACCGGCACTCTCTGACTGACTACTGGAGACTTTCAGCCACACGGGGCCTTTCTATGATCACACTTCGTTGCGGGCGGGGACTCTGGCATGCCGTGCATAGCATTCATTACCCGCTGAATGACTTAGTCAGGCCTAGGTGACTTTGGATCGCCCAAATGTCTCACAAGTTGACCGGTTTTTCTGTTCTTTCTGCCAGGCTGGACCTACAGTGGACCTTGCGTTACGATAGAGAGATGACAGGTAAGAGTCGCCAGGGGGCTCTGTAGGCTCAGGGATTCTTTCAGTGCAGCTCAGAGGGCCCCCACAGAGGGAGAGCCACGTTGAATATAATACCGGCCAAAACGTTGTCCTGGGGCTGCTTGACAGCGGTAGAAATCGAGCTATGCAAGCGAGGATCAGTTCATTGCCCTTCCCTCTGCATAGAAAGGGTTGACCCCAGCAGCCTGTTCTGCGCTGTGTTGCTCGGAAAACAAACAGGGGACTCCCGGCACACACGCTCTCCCTCAGAAGGGAATTCATACGCGACTCTCTGAGGCCTCCGGAAAGCCGTAGAGGAGTTGAAGCACTCGATCGAGTCAGGGTTCATGGAGATGGCTGCACAGCAAACTTTGCTGAGAGGAAACACTCGTGCTTACCTTGAGGCCTGGGGTCACGTTTACTTCGCACTTTAGCTAGGGCAAGCCGTGGGATGAGCTCCCAGCAAGGCACTGGCGACCACCTGGATTCGTAGGAGAAAACTCACTTTCTTCACTGAGGCATTCCTAGCAGTGACTAGAAGACGGGTAACAGCACTGCCTTTCAGTCAGCCTTGAGGCCGCCCCTATCTGCCTTTCAAATGGGGGGAAATACTGCCTTTCTCCAGGCTTCTCAGTTACCCACCGGATCACCCAGCACATATACCTCTCTTCTCTGACAAGCCAAAGGAGGCCCTTGGAACACAATTCGGCCTTGTGCCATGAAACTTTGGGATGCAGTGTGTTCTGCATGTGCTGAATGGCATAATCCTCTAAATGCCCTCAGGAGGCCTAGGTGACTTTGCATGTTCCAAATGCCTAGCAAGGCTCAGGGTAAATCTCTACTTTATTTCGGGCTGGACCTAAAGTCTACTTTCCGCCTCACTTAGAGAGACGTCGAGCACGAGTCCCCAAAGTGGATTGGAGCCCCGGTGGTTTCTTTCAGGGCAGCTTAGGTGTCCTGAACGTGGCAGACCCGCATGGAAAGAAAGCCTGCCCCAAAACCGTGCTCCTGGGGCTGTTTCAAAGCTGTGGAACGCTAGCCATAGAGAAGAGATTAGTTCCCGGCCCTTTCACCTGCATAGTGAGGGATGGTCCCGGAGCCGTGTATCCCTTGATTGGGCTCAGAAGGCTTTTGGTACACGGTGCTCATCCTTGGAAAGAAGTGCCCCCGTGAGCGGCTTGAGCGCTCTGAGGCATACTAAAGCTAAAGCCGTCCATTGACTGAGACTTCCCGGAAACGGGTGCACCCCTGCCTCTGGTAATGGGAAAATGTGCACCTTACTTCGTGACTAGAGGTCACATTTAGTGGGCACTTTAGCTACAGTATGCTCTGGGCTGGGCTCCCAGGAAGGAACCGCAAGCGCCCGGTTTCTTTTGCAAAAGCTCACTGCTCCTCAGAGGCATCTGTGGAGTGAACAGTGTCCTGGTGGTGTGGTGTTCAGGCAGCTTGGAAGCTGCACCGAAGTTGCTTTCCAAAGGGGGAGAGTCGGGCTTCTCCCACATGCTCCAGTTTCCAACTTGACCCCACAGCGCGTTTACCGGCACTCTCTGACTGACTACTGGAGACTTTCAGCCACACGGGGCCTTTCTATGATCACACTTCGTTGCGGGCGGGGACTCTGGCATGCCGTGCATAGCATTCATTACCCGCTGAATGACTTAGTCAGGCCTAGGTGACTTTGGATCGCCCAAATGTCTCACAAGTTGACCGGTTTTTCTGTTCTTTCTGCCAGGCTGGACCTACAGTGGACCTTGCGTTACGATAGAGAGATGACAGGTAAGAGTCGCCAGGGGGCTCTGTAGGCTCAGGGATTCTTTCAGTGCAGCTCAGAGGGCCCCCACAGAGGGAGAGCCACGTTGAATATAATACCGGCCAAAACGTTGTCCTGGGGCTGCTTGACAGCGGTAGAAATCGAGCTATGCAAGCGAGGATCAGTTCATTGCCCTTCCCTCTGCATAGAAAGGGTTGACCCCAGCAGCCTGTTCTGCGCTGTGTTGCTCGGAAAACAAACAGGGGCCTCCCGGCACACACGCTCTCCCTCAGAAGGGAATTCATACGCGACTCTCTGAGGCCTCCGGAAAGCCGTAGAGGAGTTGAAGCACTCGATCGAGTCAGGGTTCATGGAGATGGCTGCACAGCAAACTTTGCTGAGAGGAAACACTCGTGCTTACCTTGAGGCCTGGGGTCACGTTTACTTCGCACTTTAGCTAGGGCAAGCCGTGGGATGAGCTCCCAGCAAGGCACTGGCGACCACCTGGATTCGTAGGAGAAAACTCACTTTCTTCACTGAGGCATTCCTAGCAGTGACTAGAAGACGGGTAACAGCACTGCCTTTCAGTCAGCCTTGAGGCCGCCCCTATCTGCCTTTCAAATGGGGGGAAATACTGCCTTTCTCCAGGCTTCTCAGTTACCCACCGGATCACCCAGCACATATACCTCTCTTCTCTGACAAGCCAAAGGAGGCCCTTGGAACACAATTCGGCCTTGTGCCATGAAACTTTGGGATGCAGTGTGTTCTGCATGTGCTGAATGGCATAATCCTCTAAATGCCCTCAGGAGGCCTAGGTGACTTTGCATGTTCCAAATGCCTAGCAAGGCTCAGGGTAAATCTCTACTTTATTTCGGGCTGGACCTAAAGTCTACTTTCCGCCTCACTTAGAGAGACGTCGAGCACGAGTCCCCAAAGTGGATTGGAGCCCCGGTGGTTTCTTTCAGGGCAGCTTAGGTGTCCTGAACGTGGCAGACCCGCATGGAAAGAAAGCCTGCCCCAAAACCGTGCTCCTGGGGCTGTTTCAAAGCTGTGGAACGCTAGCCATAGAGAAGAGATTAGTTCCCGGCCCTTTCACCTGCATAGTGAGGGATGGTCCCGGAGCCGTGTATCCCTTGATTGGGCTCAGAAGGCTTTTGGTACACGGTGCTCATCCTTGGAAAGAAGTGCCCCCGTGAGCGGCTTGAGCGCTCTGAGGCATACTAAAGCTAAAGCCGTCCATTGACTGAGACTTCCCGGAAACGGGTGCACCCCTGCCTCTGGTAATGGGAAAATGTGCACCTTACTTCGTGACTAGAGGTCACATTTAGTGGGCACTTTAGCTACAGTATGCTCTGGGCTGGGCTCCCAGGAAGGAACCGCAAGCGCCCGGTTTCTTTTGCAAAAGCTCACTGCTCCTCAGAGGCATCTGTGGAGTGAACAGTGTCCTGGTGGTGTGGTGTTCAGGCAGCTTGGAAGCTGCACCGAAGTTGCTTTCCAAAGGGGGAGAGTCGGGCTTCTCCCACATGCTCCAGTTTCCAACTTGACCCCACAGCGCGTTTACCGGCACTCTCTGACTGACTACTGGAGACTTTCAGCCACACGGGGCCTTTCTATGATCACACTTCGTTGCGGGCGGGGACTCTGGCATGCCGTGCATAGCATTCATTACCCGCTGAATGACTTAGTCAGGCCTAGGTGACTTTGGATCGCCCAAATGTCTCACAAGTTGACCGGTTTTTCTGTTCTTTCTGCCAGGCTGGACCTACAGTGGACCTTGCGTTACGATAGAGAGATGACAGGTAAGAGTCGCCAGGGGGCTCTGTAGGCTCAGGGATTCTTTCAGTGCAGCTCAGAGGGCCCCCACAGAGGGAGAGCCACGTTGAATATAATACCGGCCAAAACGTTGTCCTGGGGCTGCTTGACAGCGGTAGAAATCGAGCTATGCAAGCGAGGATCAGTTCATTGCCCTTCCCTCTGCATAGAAAGGGTTGACCCCAGCAGCCTGTTCTGCGCTGTGTTGCTCGGAAAACAAACAGGGGACTCCCGGCACACACGCTCTCCCTCAGAAGGGAATTCATACGCGACTCTCTGAGGCCTCCGGAAAGCCGTAGAGGAGTTGAAGCACTCGATCGAGTCAGGGTTCATGGAGATGGCTGCACAGCAAACTTTGCTGAGAGGAAACACTCGTGCTTACCTTGAGGCCTGGGGTCACGTTTACTTCGCACTTTAGCTAGGGCAAGCCGTGGGATGAGCTCCCAGCAAGGCACTGGCGACCACCTGGATTCGTAGGAGAAAACTCACTTTCTTCACTGAGGCATTCCTAGCAGTGACTAGAAGACGGGTAACAGCACTGCCTTTCAGTCAGCCTTGAGGCCGCCCCTATCTGCCTTTCAAATGGGGGGAAATACTGCCTTTCTCCAGGCTTCTCAGTTACCCACCGGATCACCCAGCACATATACCTCTCTTCTCTGACAAGCCAAAGGAGGCCCTTGGAACACAATTCGGCCTTGTGCCATGAAACTTTGGGATGCAGTGTGTTCTGCATGTGCTGAATGGCATAATCCTCTAAATGCCCTCAGGAGGCCTAGGTGACTTTGCATGTTCCAAATGCCTAGCAAGGCTCAGGGTAAATCTCTACTTTATTTCGGGCTGGACCTAAAGTCTACTTTCCGCCTCACTTAGAGAGACGTCGAGCACGAGTCCCCAAAGTGGATTGGAGCCCCGGTGGTTTCTTTCAGGGCAGCTTAGGTGTCCTGAACGTGGCAGACCCGCATGGAAAGAAAGCCTGCCCCAAAACCGTGCTCCTGGGGCTGTTTCAAAGCTGTGGAACGCTAGCCATAGAGAAGAGATTAGTTCCCGGCCCTTTCACCTGCATAGTGAGGGATGGTCCCGGAGCCGTGTATCCCTTGATTGGGCTCAGAAGGCTTTTGGTACACGGTGCTCATCCTTGGAAAGAAGTGCCCCCGTGAGCGGCTTGAGCGCTCTGAGGCATACTAAAGCTAAAGCCGTCCATTGACTGAGACTTCCCGGAAACGGGTGCACCCCTGCCTCTGGTAATGGGAAAATGTGCACCTTACTTCGTGACTAGAGGTCACATTTAGTGGGCACTTTAGCTACAGTATGCTCTGGGCTGGGCTCCCAGGAAGGAACCGCAAGCGCCCGGTTTCTTTTGCAAAAGCTCACTGCTCCTCAGAGGCATCTGTGGAGTGAACAGTGTCCTGGTGGTGTGGTGTTCAGGCAGCTTGGAAGCTGCACCGAAGTTGCTTTCCAAAGGGGGAGAGTCGGGCTTCTCCCACATGCTCCAGTTTCCAACTTGACCCCACAGCGCGTTTACCGGCACTCTCTGACTGACTACTGGAGACTTTCAGCCACACGGGGCCTTTCTATGATCACACTTCGTTGCGGGCGGGGACTCTGGCATGCCGTGCATAGCATTCATTACCCGCTGAATGACTTAGTCAGGCCTAGGTGACTTTGGATCGCCCAAATGTCTCACAAGTTGACCGGTTTTTCTGTTCTTTCTGCCAGGCTGGACCTACAGTGGACCTTGCGTTACGATAGAGAGATGACAGGTAAGAGTCGCCAGGGGGCTCTGTAGGCTCAGGGATTCTTTCAGTGCAGCTCAGAGGGCCCCCACAGAGGGAGAGCCACGTTGAATATAATACCGGCCAAAACGTTGTCCTGGGGCTGCTTGACAGCGGTAGAAATCGAGCTATGCAAGCGAGGATCAGTTCATTGCCCTTCCCTCTGCATAGAAAGGGTTGACCCCAGCAGCCTGTTCTGCGCTGTGTTGCTCGGAAAACAAACAGGGGACTCCCGGCACACACGCTCTCCCTCAGAAGGGAATTCATACGCGACTCTCTGAGGCCTCCGGAAAGCCGTAGAGGAGTTGAAGCACTCGATCGAGTCAGGGTTCATGGAGATGGCTGCACAGCAAACTTTGCTGAGAGGAAACACTCGTGCTTACCTTGAGGCCTGGGGTCACGTTTACTTCGCACTTTAGCTAGGGCAAGCCGTGGGATGAGCTCCCAGCAAGGCACTGGCGACCACCTGGATTCGTAGGAGAAAACTCACTTTCTTCACTGAGGCATTCCTAGCAGTGACTAGAAGACGGGTAACAGCACTGCCTTTCAGTCAGCCTTGAGGCCGCCCCTATCTGCCTTTCAAATGGGGGGAAATACTGCCTTTCTCCAGGCTTCTCAGTTACCCACCGGATCACCCAGCACATATACCTCTCTTCTCTGACAAGCCAAAGGAGGCCCTTGGAACACAATTCGGCCTTGTGCCATGAAACTTTGGGATGCAGTGTGTTCTGCATGTGCTGAATGGCATAATCCTCTAAATGCCCTCAGGAGGCCTAGGTGACTTTGCATGTTCCAAATGCCTAGCAAGGCTCAGGGTAAATCTCTACTTTATTTCGGGCTGGACCTAAAGTCTACTTTCCGCCTCACTTAGAGAGACGTCGAGCACGAGTCCCCAAAGTGGATTGGAGCCCCGGTGGTTTCTTTCAGGGCAGCTTAGGTGTCCTGAACGTGGCAGACCCGCATGGAAAGAAAGCCTGCCCCAAAACCGTGCTCCTGGGGCTGTTTCAAAGCTGTGGAACGCTAGCCATAGAGAAGAGATTAGTTCCCGGCCCTTTCACCTGCATAGTGAGGGATGGTCCCGGAGCCGTGTATCCCTTGATTGGGCTCAGAAGGCTTTTGGTACACGGTGCTCATCCTTGGAAAGAAGTGCCCCCGTGAGCGGCTTGAGCGCTCTGAGGCATACTAAAGCTAAAGCCGTCCATTGACTGAGACTTCCCGGAAACGGGTGCACCCCTGCCTCTGGTAATGGGAAAATGTGCACCTTACTTCGTGACTAGAGGTCACATTTAGTGGGCACTTTAGCTACAGTATGCTCTGGGCTGGGCTCCCAGGAAGGAACCGCAAGCGCCCGGTTTCTTTTGCAAAAGCTCACTGCTCCTCAGAGGCATCTGTGGAGTGAACAGTGTCCTGGTGGTGTGGTGTTCAGGCAGCTTGGAAGCTGCACCGAAGTTGCTTTCCAAAGGGGGAGAGTCGGGCTTCTCCCACATGCTCCAGTTTCCAACTTGACCCCACAGCGCGTTTACCGGCACTCTCTGACTGACTACTGGAGACTTTCAGCCACACGGGGCCTTTCTACGATCACACTTCGTTGCGGGCGGGGACTCTGGCATGCCGTGCATAGCATTCATTACCCGCTGAATGACTTAGTCAGGCCTAGGTGACTTTGGATCGCCCAAATGTCTCACAAGTTGACCGGTTTTTCTGTTCTTTCTGCCAGGCTGGACCTACAGTGGACCTTGCGTTACGATAGAGAGATGACAGGTAAGAGTCGCCAGGGGGCTCTGTAGGCTCAGGGATTCTTTCAGTGCAGCTCAGAGGGCCCCCACAGAGGGAGAGCCACGTTGAATATAATACCGGCCAAAACGTTGTCCTGGGGCTGCTTGACAGCGGTAGAAATCGAGCTATGCAAGCGAGGATCAGTTCATTGCCCTTCCCTCTGCATAGAAAGGGTTGACCCCAGCAGCCTGTTCTGCGCTGTGTTGCTCGGAAAACAAACAGGGGACTCCCGGCACACACGCTCTCCCTCAGAAGGGAATTCATACGCGACTCTCTGAGGCCTCCGGAAAGCCGTAGAGGAGTTGAAGCACTCGATCGAGTCAGGGTTCATGGAGATGGCTGCACAGCAAACTTTGCTGAGAGGAAACACTCGTGCTTACCTTGAGGCCTGGGGTCACGTTTACTTCGCACTTTAGCTAGGGCAAGCCGTGGGATGAGCTCCCAGCAAGGCACTGGCGACCACCTGGATTCGTAGGAGAAAACTCACTTTCTTCACTGAGGCATTCCTAGCAGTGACTAGAAGACGGGTAACAGCACTGCCTTTCAGTCAGCCTTGAGGCCGCCCCTATCTGCCTTTCAAATGGGGGGAAATACTGCCTTTCTCCAGGCTTCTCAGTTACCCACCGGATCACCCAGCACATATACCTCTCTTCTCTGACAAGCCAAAGGAGGCCCTTGGAACACAATTCGGCCTTGTGCCATGAAACTTTGGGATGCAGTGTGTTCTGCATGTGCTGAATGGCATAATCCTCTAAATGCCCTCAGGAGGCCTAGGTGACTTTGCATGTTCCAAATGCCTAGCAAGGCTCAGGGTAAATCTCTACTTTATTTCGGGCTGGACCTAAAGTCTACTTTCCGCCTCACTTAGAGAGACGTCGAGCACGAGTCCCCAAAGTGGATTGGAGCCCCGGTGGTTTCTTTCAGGGCAGCTTAGGTGTCCTGAACGTGGCAGACCCGCATGGAAAGAAAGCCTGCCCCAAAACCGTGCTCCTGGGGCTGTTTCAAAGCTGTGGAACGCTAGCCATAGAGAAGAGATTAGTTCCCGGCCCTTTCACCTGCATAGTGAGGGATGGTCCCGGAGCCGTGTATCCCTTGATTGGGCTCAGAAGGCTTTTGGTACACGGTGCTCATCCTTGGAAAGAAGTGCCCCCGTGAGCGGCTTGAGCGCTCTGAGGCATACTAAAGCTAAAGCCGTCCATTGACTGAGACTTCCCGGAAACGGGTGCACCCCTGCCTCTGGTAATGGGAAAATGTGCACCTTACTTCGTGACTAGAGGTCACATTTAGTGGGCACTTTAGCTACAGTATGCTCTGGGCTGGGCTCCCAGGAAGGAACCGCAAGCGCCCGGTTTCTTTTGCAAAAGCTCACTGCTCCTCAGAGGCATCTGTGGAGTGAACAGTGTCCTGGTGGTGTGGTGTTCAGGCAGCTTGGAAGCTGCACCGAAGTTGCTTTCCAAAGGGGGAGAGTCGGGCTTCTCCCACATGCTCCAGTTTCCAACTTGACCCCACAGCGCGTTTACCGGCACTCTCTGACTGACTACTGGAGACTTTCAGCCACACGGGGCCTTTCTATGATCACACTTCGTTGCGGGCGGGGACTCTGGCATGCCGTGCATAGCATTCATTACCCGCTGAATGACTTAGTCAGGCCTAGGTGACTTTGGATCGCCCAAATGTCTCACAAGTTGACCGGTTTTTCTGTTCTTTCTGCCAGGCTGGACCTACAGTGGACCTTGCGTTACGATAGAGAGATGACAGGTAAGAGTCGCCAGGGGGCTCTGTAGGCTCAGGGATTCTTTCAGTGCAGCTCAGAGGGCCCCCACAGAGGGAGAGCCACGTTGAATATAATACCGGCCAAAACGTTGTCCTGGGGCTGCTTGACAGCGGTAGAAATCGAGCTATGCAAGCGAGGATCAGTTCATTGCCCTTCCCTCTGCATAGAAAGGGTTGACCCCAGCAGCCTGTTCTGCGCTGTGTTGCTCGGAAAACAAACAGGGGACTCCCGGCACACACGCTCTCCCTCAGAAGGGAATTCATACGCGACTCTCTGAGGCCTCCGGAAAGCCGTAGAGGAGTTGAAGCACTCGATCGAGTCAGGGTTCATGGAGATGGCTGCACAGCAAACTTTGCTGAGAGGAAACACTCGTGCTTACCTTGAGGCCTGGGGTCACGTTTACTTCGCACTTTAGCTAGGGCAAGCCGTGGGATGAGCTCCCAGCAAGGCACTGGCGACCACCTGGATTCGTAGGAGAAAACTCACTTTCTTCACTGAGGCATTCCTAGCAGTGACTAGAAGACGGGTAACAGCACTGCCTTTCAGTCAGCCTTGAGGCCGCCCCTATCTGCCTTTCAAATGGGGGGAAATACTGCCTTTCTCCAGGCTTCTCAGTTACCCACCGGATCACCCAGCACATATACCTCTCTTCTCTGACAAGCCAAAGGAGGCCCTTGGAACACAATTCGGCCTTGTGCCATGAAACTTTGGGATGCAGTGTGTTCTGCATGTGCTGAATGGCATAATCCTCTAAATGCCCTCAGGAGGCCTAGGTGACTTTGCATGTTCCAAATGCCTAGCAAGGCTCAGGGTAAATCTCTACTTTATTTCGGGCTGGACCTAAAGTCTACTTTCCGCCTCACTTAGAGAGACGTCGAGCACGAGTCCCCAAAGTGGATTGGAGCCCCGGTGGTTTCTTTCAGGGCAGCTTAGGTGTCCTGAACGTGGCAGACCCGCATGGAAAGAAAGCCTGCCCCAAAACCGTGCTCCTGGGGCTGTTTCAAAGCTGTGGAACGCTAGCCATAGAGAAGAGATTAGTTCCCGGCCCTTTCACCTGCATAGTGAGGGATGGTCCCGGAGCCGTGTATCCCTTGATTGGGCTCAGAAGGCTTTTGGTACACGGTGCTCATCCTTGGAAAGAAGTGCCCCCGTGAGCGGCTTGAGCGCTCTGAGGCATACTAAAGCTAAAGCCGTCCATTGACTGAGACTTCCCGGAAACGGGTGCACCCCTGCCTCTGGTAATGGGAAAATGTGCACCTTACTTCGTGACTAGAGGTCACATTTAGTGGGCACTTTAGCTACAGTATGCTCTGGGCTGGGCTCCCAGGAAGGAACCGCAAGCGCCCGGTTTCTTTTGCAAAAGCTCACTGCTCCTCAGAGGCATCTGTGGAGTGAACAGTGTCCTGGTGGTGTGGTGTTCAGGCAGCTTGGAAGCTGCACCGAAGTTGCTTTCCAAAGGGGGAGAGTCGGGCTTCTCCCACATGCTCCAGTTTCCAACTTGACCCCACAGCGCGTTTACCGGCACTCTCTGACTGACTACTGGAGACTTTCAGCCACACGGGGCCTTTCTATGATCACACTTCGTTGCGGGCGGGGACTCTGGCATGCCGTGCATAGCATTCATTACCCGCTGAATGACTTAGTCAGGCCTAGGTGACTTTGGATCGCCCAAATGTCTCACAAGTTGACCGGTTTTTCTGTTCTTTCTGCCAGGCTGGACCTACAGTGGACCTTGCGTTACGATAGAGAGATGACAGGTAAGAGTCGCCAGGGGGCTCTGTAGGCTCAGGGATTCTTTCAGTGCAGCTCAGAGGGCCCCCACAGAGGGAGAGCCACGTTGAATATAATACCGGCCAAAACGTTGTCCTGGGGCTGCTTGACAGCGGTAGAAATCGAGCTATGCAAGCGAGGATCAGTTCATTGCCCTTCCCTCTGCATAGAAAGGGTTGACCCCAGCAGCCTGTTCTGCGCTGTGTTGCTCGGAAAACAAACAGGGGACTCCCGGCACACACGCTCTCCCTCAGAAGGGAATTCATACGCGACTCTCTGAGGCCTCCGGAAAGCCGTAGAGGAGTTGAAGCACTCGATCGAGTCAGGGTTCATGGAGATGGCTGCACAGCAAACTTTGCTGAGAGGAAACACTCGTGCTTACCTTGAGGCCTGGGGTCACGTTTACTTCGCACTTTAGCTAGGGCAAGCCGTGGGATGAGCTCCCAGCAAGGCACTGGCGACCACCTGGATTCGTAGGAGAAAACTCACTTTCTTCACTGAGGCATTCCTAGCAGTGACTAGAAGACGGGTAACAGCACTGCCTTTCAGTCAGCCTTGAGGCCGCCCCTATCTGCCTTTCAAATGGGGGGAAATACTGCCTTTCTCCAGGCTTCTCAGTTACCCACCGGATCACCCAGCACATATACCTCTCTTCTCTGACAAGCCAAAGGAGGCCCTTGGAACACAATTCGGCCTTGTGCCATGAAACTTTGGGATGCAGTGTGTTCTGCATGTGCTGAATGGCATAATCCTCTAAATGCCCTCAGGAGGCCTAGGTGACTTTGCATGTTCCAAATGCCTAGCAAGGCTCAGGGTAAATCTCTACTTTATTTCGGGCTGGACCTAAAGTCTACTTTCCGCCTCACTTAGAGAGACGTCGAGCACGAGTCCCCAAAGTGGATTGGAGCCCCGGTGGTTTCTTTCAGGGCAGCTTAGGTGTCCTGAACGTGGCAGACCCGCATGGAAAGAAAGCCTGCCCCAAAACCGTGCTCCTGGGGCTGTTTCAAAGCTGTGGAACGCTAGCCATAGAGAAGAGATTAGTTCCCGGCCCTTTCACCTGCATAGTGAGGGATGGTCCCGGAGCCGTGTATCCCTTGATTGGGCTCAGAAGGCTTTTGGTACACGGTGCTCATCCTTGGAAAGAAGTGCCCCCGTGAGCGGCTTGAGCGCTCTGAGGCATACTAAAGCTAAAGCCGTCCATTGACTGAGACTTCCCGGAAACGGGTGCACCCCTGCCTCTGGTAATGGGAAAATGTGCACCTTACTTCGTGACTAGAGGTCACATTTAGTGGGCACTTTAGCTACAGTATGCTCTGGGCTGGGCTCCCAGGAAGGAACCGCAAGCGCCCGGTTTCTTTTGCAAAAGCTCACTGCTCCTCAGAGGCATCTGTGGAGTGAACAGTGTCCTGGTGGTGTGGTGTTCAGGCAGCTTGGAAGCTGCACCGAAGTTGCTTTCCAAAGGGGGAGAGTCGGGCTTCTCCCACATGCTCCAGTTTCCAACTTGACCCCACAGCGCGTTTACCGGCACTCTCTGACTGACTACTGGAGACTTTCAGCCACACGGGGCCTTTCTACGATCACACTTCGTTGCGGGCGGGGACTCTGGCATGCCGTGCATAGCATTCATTACCCGCTGAATGACTTAGTCAGGCCTAGGTGACTTTGGATCGCCCAAATGTCTCACAAGTTGACCGGTTTTTCTGTTCTTTCTGCCAGGCTGGACCTACAGTGGACCTTGCGTTACGATAGAGAGATGACAGGTAAGAGTCGCCAGGGGGCTCTGTAGGCTCAGGGATTCTTTCAGTGCAGCTCAGAGGGCCCCCACAGAGGGAGAGCCACGTTGAATATAATACCGGCCAAAACGTTGTCCTGGGGCTGCTTGACAGCGGTAGAAATCGAGCTATGCAAGCGAGGATCAGTTCATTGCCCTTCCCTCTGCATAGAAAGGGTTGACCCCAGCAGCCTGTTCTGCGCTGTGTTGCTCGGAAAACAAACAGGGGACTCCCGGCACACACGCTCTCCCTCAGAAGGGAATTCATACGCGACTCTCTGAGGCCTCCGGAAAGCCGTAGAGGAGTTGAAGCACTCGATCGAGTCAGGGTTCATGGAGATGGCTGCACAGCAAACTTTGCTGAGAGGAAACACTCGTGCTTACCTTGAGGCCTGGGGTCACGTTTACTTCGCACTTTAGCTAGGGCAAGCCGTGGGATGAGCTCCCAGCAAGGCACTGGCGACCACCTGGATTCGTAGGAGAAAACTCACTTTCTTCACTGAGGCATTCCTAGCAGTGACTAGAAGACGGGTAACAGCACTGCCTTTCAGTCAGCCTTGAGGCCGCCCCTATCTGCCTTTCAAATGGGGGGAAATACTGCCTTTCTCCAGGCTTCTCAGTTACCCACCGGATCACCCAGCACATATACCTCTCTTCTCTGACAAGCCAAAGGAGGCCCTTGGAACACAATTCGGCCTTGTGCCATGAAACTTTGGGATGCAGTGTGTTCTGCATGTGCTGAATGGCATAATCCTCTAAATGCCCTCAGGAGGCCTAGGTGACTTTGCATGTTCCAAATGCCTAGCAAGGCTCAGGGTAAATCTCTACTTTATTTCGGGCTGGACCTAAAGTCTACTTTCCGCCTCACTTAGAGAGACGTCGAGCACGAGTCCCCAAAGTGGATTGGAGCCCCGGTGGTTTCTTTCAGGGCAGCTTAGGTGTCCTGAACGTGGCAGACCCGCATGGAAAGAAAGCCTGCCCCAAAACCGTGCTCCTGGGGCTGTTTCAAAGCTGTGGAACGCTAGCCATAGAGAAGAGATTAGTTCCCGGCCCTTTCACCTGCATAGTGAGGGATGGTCCCGGAGCCGTGTATCCCTTGATTGGGCTCAGAAGGCTTTTGGTACACGGTGCTCATCCTTGGAAAGAAGTGCCCCCGTGAGCGGCTTGAGCGCTCTGAGGCATACTAAAGCTAAAGCCGTCCATTGACTGAGACTTCCCGGAAACGGGTGCACCCCTGCCTCTGGTAATGGGAAAATGTGCACCTTACTTCGTGACTAGAGGTCACATTTAGTGGGCACTTTAGCTACAGTATGCTCTGGGCTGGGCTCCCAGGAAGGAACCGCAAGCGCCCGGTTTCTTTTGCAAAAGCTCACTGCTCCTCAGAGGCATCTGTGGAGTGAACAGTGTCCTGGTGGTGTGGTGTTCAGGCAGCTTGGAAGCTGCACCGAAGTTGCTTTCCAAAGGGGGAGAGTCGGGCTTCTCCCACATGCTCCAGTTTCCAACTTGACCCCACAGCGCGTTTACCGGCACTCTCTGACTGACTACTGGAGACTTTCAGCCACACGGGGCCTTTCTATGATCACACTTCGTTGCGGGCGGGGACTCTGGCATGCCGTGCATAGCATTCATTACCCGCTGAATGACTTAGTCAGGCCTAGGTGACTTTGGATCGCCCAAATGTCTCACAAGTTGACCGGTTTTTCTGTTCTTTCTGCCAGGCTGGACCTACAGTGGACCTTGCGTTACGATAGAGAGATGACAGGTAAGAGTCGCCAGGGGGCTCTGTAGGCTCAGGGATTCTTTCAGTGCAGCTCAGAGGGCCCCCACAGAGGGAGAGCCACGTTGAATATAATACCGGCCAAAACGTTGTCCTGGGGCTGCTTGACAGCGGTAGAAATCGAGCTATGCAAGCGAGGATCAGTTCATTGCCCTTCCCTCTGCATAGAAAGGGTTGACCCCAGCAGCCTGTTCTGCGCTGTGTTGCTCGGAAAACAAACAGGGGACTCCCGGCACACACGCTCTCCCTCAGAAGGGAATTCATACGCGACTCTCTGAGGCCTCCGGAAAGCCGTAGAGGAGTTGAAGCACTCGATCGAGTCAGGGTTCATGGAGATGGCTGCACAGCAAACTTTGCTGAGAGGAAACACTCGTGCTTACCTTGAGGCCTGGGGTCACGTTTACTTCGCACTTTAGCTAGGGCAAGCCGTGGGATGAGCTCCCAGCAAGGCACTGGCGACCACCTGGATTCGTAGGAGAAAACTCACTTTCTTCACTGAGGCATTCCTAGCAGTGACTAGAAGACGGGTAACAGCACTGCCTTTCAGTCAGCCTTGAGGCCGCCCCTATCTGCCTTTCAAATGGGGGGAAATACTGCCTTTCTCCAGGCTTCTCAGTTACCCACCGGATCACCCAGCACATATACCTCTCTTCTCTGACAAGCCAAAGGAGGCCCTTGGAACACAATTCGGCCTTGTGCCATGAAACTTTGGGATGCAGTGTGTTCTGCATGTGCTGAATGGCATAATCCTCTAAATGCCCTCAGGAGGCCTAGGTGACTTTGCATGTTCCAAATGCCTAGCAAGGCTCAGGGTAAATCTCTACTTTATTTCGGGCTGGACCTAAAGTCTACTTTCCGCCTCACTTAGAGAGACGTCGAGCACGAGTCCCCAAAGTGGATTGGAGCCCCGGTGGTTTCTTTCAGGGCAGCTTAGGTGTCCTGAACGTGGCAGACCCGCATGGAAAGAAAGCCTGCCCCAAAACCGTGCTCCTGGGGCTGTTTCAAAGCTGTGGAACGCTAGCCATAGAGAAGAGATTAGTTCCCGGCCCTTTCACCTGCATAGTGAGGGATGGTCCCGGAGCCGTGTATCCCTTGATTGGGCTCAGAAGGCTTTTGGTACACGGTGCTCATCCTTGGAAAGAAGTGCCCCCGTGAGCGGCTTGAGCGCTCTGAGGCATACTAAAGCTAAAGCCGTCCATTGACTGAGACTTCCCGGAAACGGGTGCACCCCTGCCTCTGGTAATGGGAAAATGTGCACCTTACTTCGTGACTAGAGGTCACATTTAGTGGGCACTTTAGCTACAGTATGCTCTGGGCTGGGCTCCCAGGAAGGAACCGCAAGCGCCCGGTTTCTTTTGCAAAAGCTCACTGCTCCTCAGAGGCATCTGTGGAGTGAACAGTGTCCTGGTGGTGTGGTGTTCAGGCAGCTTGGAAGCTGCACCGAAGTTGCTTTCCAAAGGGGGAGAGTCGGGCTTCTCCCACATGCTCCAGTTTCCAACTTGACCCCACAGCGCGTTTACCGGCACTCTCTGACTGACTACTGGAGACTTTCAGCCACACGGGGCCTTTCTACGATCACACTTCGTTGCGGGCGGGGACTCTGGCATGCCGTGCATAGCATTCATTACCCGCTGAATGACTTAGTCAGGCCTAGGTGACTTTGGATCGCCCAAATGTCTCACAAGTTGACCGGTTTTTCTGTTCTTTCTGCCAGGCTGGACCTACAGTGGACCTTGCGTTACGATAGAGAGATGACAGGTAAGAGTCGCCAGGGGGCTCTGTAGGCTCAGGGATTCTTTCAGTGCAGCTCAGAGGGCCCCCACAGAGGGAGAGCCACGTTGAATATAATACCGGCCAAAACGTTGTCCTGGGGCTGCTTGACAGCGGTAGAAATCGAGCTATGCAAGCGAGGATCAGTTCATTGCCCTTCCCTCTGCATAGAAAGGGTTGACCCCAGCAGCCTGTTCTGCGCTGTGTTGCTCGGAAAACAAACAGGGGACTCCCGGCACACACGCTCTCCCTCAGAAGGGAATTCATACGCGACTCTCTGAGGCCTCCGGAAAGCCGTAGAGGAGTTGAAGCACTCGATCGAGTCAGGGTTCATGGAGATGGCTGCACAGCAAACTTTGCTGAGAGGAAACACTCGTGCTTACCTTGAGGCCTGGGGTCACGTTTACTTCGCACTTTAGCTAGGGCAAGCCGTGGGATGAGCTCCCAGCAAGGCACTGGCGACCACCTGGATTCGTAGGAGAAAACTCACTTTCTTCACTGAGGCATTCCTAGCAGTGACTAGAAGACGGGTAACAGCACTGCCTTTCAGTCAGCCTTGAGGCCGCC
Organism: Mesoplodon mirus; assembly: GCF_964341445.2. Lineage (NCBI taxonomy): Eukaryota > Metazoa > Chordata > Mammalia > Artiodactyla > Ziphiidae > Mesoplodon > Mesoplodon mirus. The sequence goes on along the minus strand of NW_028294839.1, from coordinate 31,393 downwards.
CCTATCTGCCTTTCAAATGGGGGGAAATACTGCCTTTCTCCAGGCTTCTCAGTTACCCACCGGATCACCCAGCACATATACCTCTCTTCTCTGACAAGCCAAAGGAGGCCCTTGGAACACAATTCGGCCTTGTGCCATGAAACTTTGGGATGCAGTGTGTTCTGCATGTGCTGAATGGCATAATCCTCTAAATGCCCTCAGGAGGCCTAGGTGACTTTGCATGTTCCAAATGCCTAGCAAGGCTCAGGGTAAATCTCTACTTTATTTCGGGCTGGACCTAAAGTCTACTTTCCGCCTCACTTAGAGAGACGTCGAGCACGAGTCCCCAAAGTGGATTGGAGCCCCGGTGGTTTCTTTCAGGGCAGCTTAGGTGTCCTGAACGTGGCAGACCCGCATGGAAAGAAAGCCTGCCCCAAAACCGTGCTCCTGGGGCTGTTTCAAAGCTGTGGAACGCTAGCCATAGAGAAGAGATTAGTTCCCGGCCCTTTCACCTGCATAGTGAGGGATGGTCCCGGAGCCGTGTATCCCTTGATTGGGCTCAGAAGGCTTTTGGTACACGGTGCTCATCCTTGGAAAGAAGTGCCCCCGTGAGCGGCTTGAGCGCTCTGAGGCATACTAAAGCTAAAGCCGTCCATTGACTGAGACTTCCCGGAAACGGGTGCACCCCTGCCTCTGGTAATGGGAAAATGTGCACCTTACTTCGTGACTAGAGGTCACATTTAGTGGGCACTTTAGCTACAGTATGCTCTGGGCTGGGCTCCCAGGAAGGAACCGCAAGCGCCCGGTTTCTTTTGCAAAAGCTCACTGCTCCTCAGAGGCATCTGTGGAGTGAACAGTGTCCTGGTGGTGTGGTGTTCAGGCAGCTTGGAAGCTGCACCGAAGTTGCTTTCCAAAGGGGGAGAGTCGGGCTTCTCCCACATGCTCCAGTTTCCAACTTGACCCCACAGCGCGTTTACCGGCACTCTCTGACTGACTACTGGAGACTTTCAGCCACACGGGGCCTTTCTATGATCACACTTCGTTGCGGGCGGGGACTCTGGCATGCCGTGCATAGCATTCATTACCCGCTGAATGACTTAGTCAGGCCTAGGTGACTTTGGATCGCCCAAATGTCTCACAAGTTGACCGGTTTTTCTGTTCTTTCTGCCAGGCTGGACCTACAGTGGACCTTGCGTTACGATAGAGAGATGACAGGTAAGAGTCGCCAGGGGGCTCTGTAGGCTCAGGGATTCTTTCAGTGCAGCTCAGAGGGCCCCCACAGAGGGAGAGCCACGTTGAATATAATACCGGCCAAAACGTTGTCCTGGGGCTGCTTGACAGCGGTAGAAATCGAGCTATGCAAGCGAGGATCAGTTCATTGCCCTTCCCTCTGCATAGAAAGGGTTGACCCCAGCAGCCTGTTCTGCGCTGTGTTGCTCGGAAAACAAACAGGGGACTCCCGGCACACACGCTCTCCCTCAGAAGGGAATTCATACGCGACTCTCTGAGGCCTCCGGAAAGCCGTAGAGGAGTTGAAGCACTCGATCGAGTCAGGGTTCATGGAGATGGCTGCACAGCAAACTTTGCTGAGAGGAAACACTCGTGCTTACCTTGAGGCCTGGGGTCACGTTTACTTCGCACTTTAGCTAGGGCAAGCCGTGGGATGAGCTCCCAGCAAGGCACTGGCGACCACCTGGATTCGTAGGAGAAAACTCACTTTCTTCACTGAGGCATTCCTAGCAGTGACTAGAAGACGGGTAACAGCACTGCCTTTCAGTCAGCCTTGAGGCCGCCCCTATCTGCCTTTCAAATGGGGGGAAATACTGCCTTTCTCCAGGCTTCTCAGTTACCCACCGGATCACCCAGCACATATACCTCTCTTCTCTGACAAGCCAAAGGAGGCCCTTGGAACACAATTCGGCCTTGTGCCATGAAACTTTGGGATGCAGTGTGTTCTGCATGTGCTGAATGGCATAATCCTCTAAATGCCCTCAGGAGGCCTAGGTGACTTTGCATGTTCCAAATGCCTAGCAAGGCTCAGGGTAAATCTCTACTTTATTTCGGGCTGGACCTAAAGTCTACTTTCCGCCTCACTTAGAGAGACGTCGAGCACGAGTCCCCAAAGTGGATTGGAGCCCCGGTGGTTTCTTTCAGGGCAGCTTAGGTGTCCTGAACGTGGCAGACCCGCATGGAAAGAAAGCCTGCCCCAAAACCGTGCTCCTGGGGCTGTTTCAAAGCTGTGGAACGCTAGCCATAGAGAAGAGATTAGTTCCCGGCCCTTTCACCTGCATAGTGAGGGATGGTCCCGGAGCCGTGTATCCCTTGATTGGGCTCAGAAGGCTTTTGGTACACGGTGCTCATCCTTGGAAAGAAGTGCCCCCGTGAGCGGCTTGAGCGCTCTGAGGCATACTAAAGCTAAAGCCGTCCATTGACTGAGACTTCCCGGAAACGGGTGCACCCCTGCCTCTGGTAATGGGAAAATGTGCACCTTACTTCGTGACTAGAGGTCACATTTAGTGGGCACTTTAGCTACAGTATGCTCTGGGCTGGGCTCCCAGGAAGGAACCGCAAGCGCCCGGTTTCTTTTGCAAAAGCTCACTGCTCCTCAGAGGCATCTGTGGAGTGAACAGTGTCCTGGTGGTGTGGTGTTCAGGCAGCTTGGAAGCTGCACCGAAGTTGCTTTCCAAAGGGGGAGAGTCGGGCTTCTCCCACATGCTCCAGTTTCCAACTTGACCCCACAGCGCGTTTACCGGCACTCTCTGACTGACTACTGGAGACTTTCAGCCACACGGGGCCTTTCTATGATCACACTTCGTTGCGGGCGGGGACTCTGGCATGCCGTGCATAGCATTCATTACCCGCTGAATGACTTAGTCAGGCCTAGGTGACTTTGGATCGCCCAAATGTCTCACAAGTTGACCGGTTTTTCTGTTCTTTCTGCCAGGCTGGACCTACAGTGGACCTTGCGTTACGATAGAGAGATGACAGGTAAGAGTCGCCAGGGGGCTCTGTAGGCTCAGGGATTCTTTCAGTGCAGCTCAGAGGGCCCCCACAGAGGGAGAGCCACGTTGAATATAATACCGGCCAAAACGTTGTCCTGGGGCTGCTTGACAGCGGTAGAAATCGAGCTATGCAAGCGAGGATCAGTTCATTGCCCTTCCCTCTGCATAGAAAGGGTTGACCCCAGCAGCCTGTTCTGCGCTGTGTTGCTCGGAAAACAAACAGGGGACTCCCGGCACACACGCTCTCCCTCAGAAGGGAATTCATACGCGACTCTCTGAGGCCTCCGGAAAGCCGTAGAGGAGTTGAAGCACTCGATCGAGTCAGGGTTCATGGAGATGGCTGCACAGCAAACTTTGCTGAGAGGAAACACTCGTGCTTACCTTGAGGCCTGGGGTCACGTTTACTTCGCACTTTAGCTAGGGCAAGCCGTGGGATGAGCTCCCAGCAAGGCACTGGCGACCACCTGGATTCGTAGGAGAAAACTCACTTTCTTCACTGAGGCATTCCTAGCAGTGACTAGAAGACGGGTAACAGCACTGCCTTTCAGTCAGCCTTGAGGCCGCCCCTATCTGCCTTTCAAATGGGGGGAAATACTGCCTTTCTCCAGGCTTCTCAGTTACCCACCGGATCACCCAGCACATATACCTCTCTTCTCTGACAAGCCAAAGGAGGCCCTTGGAACACAATTCGGCCTTGTGCCATGAAACTTTGGGATGCAGTGTGTTCTGCATGTGCTGAATGGCATAATCCTCTAAATGCCCTCAGGAGGCCTAGGTGACTTTGCATGTTCCAAATGCCTAGCAAGGCTCAGGGTAAATCTCTACTTTATTTCGGGCTGGACCTAAAGTCTACTTTCCGCCTCACTTAGAGAGACGTCGAGCACGAGTCCCCAAAGTGGATTGGAGCCCCGGTGGTTTCTTTCAGGGCAGCTTAGGTGTCCTGAACGTGGCAGACCCGCATGGAAAGAAAGCCTGCCCCAAAACCGTGCTCCTGGGGCTGTTTCAAAGCTGTGGAACGCTAGCCATAGAGAAGAGATTAGTTCCCGGCCCTTTCACCTGCATAGTGAGGGATGGTCCCGGAGCCGTGTATCCCTTGATTGGGCTCAGAAGGCTTTTGGTACACGGTGCTCATCCTTGGAAAGAAGTGCCCCCGTGAGAGGCTTGAGCGCTCTGAGGCATACTAAAGCTAAAGCCGTCCATTGACTGAGACTTCCCGGAAACGGGTGCACCCCTGCCTCTGGTAATGGGAAAATGTGCACCTTACTTCGTGACTAGAGGTCACATTTAGTGGGCACTTTAGCTACAGTATGCTCTGGGCTGGGCTCCCAGGAAGGAACCGCAAGCGCCCGGTTTCTTTTGCAAAAGCTCACTGCTCCTCAGAGGCATCTGTGGAGTGAACAGTGTCCTGGTGGTGTGGTGTTCAGGCAGCTTGGAAGCTGCACCGAAGTTGCTTTCCAAAGGGGGAGAGTCGGGCTTCTCCCACATGCTCCAGTTTCCAACTTGACCCCACAGCGCGTTTACCGGCACTCTCTGACTGACTACTGGAGACTTTCAGCCACACGGGGCCTTTCTATGATCACACTTCGTTGCGGGCGGGGACTCTGGCATGCCGTGCATAGCATTCATTACCCGCTGAATGACTTAGTCAGGCCTAGGTGACTTTGGATCGCCCAAATGTCTCACAAGTTGACCGGTTTTTCTGTTCTTTCTGCCAGGCTGGACCTACAGTGGACCTTGCGTTACGATAGAGAGATGACAGGTAAGAGTCGCCAGGGGGCTCTGTAGGCTCAGGGATTCTTTCAGTGCAGCTCAGAGGGCCCCCACAGAGGGAGAGCCACGTTGAATATAATACCGGCCAAAACGTTGTCCTGGGGCTGCTTGACAGCGGTAGAAATCGAGCTATGCAAGCGAGGATCAGTTCATTGCCCTTCCCTCTGCATAGAAAGGGTTGACCCCAGCAGCCTGTTCTGCGCTGTGTTGCTCGGAAAACAAACAGGGGACTCCCGGCACACACGCTCTCCCTCAGAAGGGAATTCATACGCGACTCTCTGAGGCCTCCGGAAAGCCGTAGAGGAGTTGAAGCACTCGATCGAGTCAGGGTTCATGGAGATGGCTGCACAGCAAACTTTGCTGAGAGGAAACACTCGTGCTTACCTTGAGGCCTGGGGTCACGTTTACTTCGCACTTTAGCTAGGGCAAGCCGTGGGATGAGCTCCCAGCAAGGCACTGGCGACCACCTGGATTCGTAGGAGAAAACTCACTTTCTTCACTGAGGCATTCCTAGCAGTGACTAGAAGACGGGTAACAGCACTGCCTTTCAGTCAGCCTTGAGGCCGCCCCTATCTGCCTTTCAAATGGGGGGAAATACTGCCTTTCTCCAGGCTTCTCAGTTACCCACCGGATCACCCAGCACATATACCTCTCTTCTCTGACAAGCCAAAGGAGGCCCTTGGAACACAATTCGGCCTTGTGCCATGAAACTTTGGGATGCAGTGTGTTCTGCATGTGCTGAATGGCATAATCCTCTAAATGCCCTCAGGAGGCCTAGGTGACTTTGCATGTTCCAAATGCCTAGCAAGGCTCAGGGTAAATCTCTACTTTATTTCGGGCTGGACCTAAAGTCTACTTTCCGCCTCACTTAGAGAGACGTCGAGCACGAGTCCCCAAAGTGGATTGGAGCCCCGGTGGTTTCTTTCAGGGCAGCTTAGGTGTCCTGAACGTGGCAGACCCGCATGGAAAGAAAGCCTGCCCCAAAACCGTGCTCCTGGGGCTGTTTCAAAGCTGTGGAACGCTAGCCATAGAGAAGAGATTAGTTCCCGGCCCTTTCACCTGCATAGTGAGGGATGGTCCCGGAGCCGTGTATCCCTTGATTGGGCTCAGAAGGCTTTTGGTACACGGTGCTCATCCTTGGAAAGAAGTGCCCCCGTGAGCGGCTTGAGCGCTCTGAGGCATACTAAAGCTAAAGCCGTCCATTGACTGAGACTTCCCGGAAACGGGTGCACCCCTGCCTCTGGTAATGGGAAAATGTGCACCTTACTTCGTGACTAGAGGTCACATTTAGTGGGCACTTTAGCTACAGTATGCTCTGGGCTGGGCTCCCAGGAAGGAACCGCAAGCGCCCGGTTTCTTTTGCAAAAGCTCACTGCTCCTCAGAGGCATCTGTGGAGTGAACAGTGTCCTGGTGGTGTGGTGTTCAGGCAGCTTGGAAGCTGCACCGAAGTTGCTTTCCAAAGGGGGAGAGTCGGGCTTCTCCCACATGCTCCAGTTTCCAACTTGACCCCACAGCGCGTTTACCGGCACTCTCTGACTGACTACTGGAGACTTTCAGCCACACGGGGCCTTTCTATGATCACACTTCGTTGCGGGCGGGGACTCTGGCATGCCGTGCATAGCATTCATTACCCGCTGAATGACTTAGTCAGGCCTAGGTGACTTTGGATCGCCCAAATGTCTCACAAGTTGACCGGTTTTTCTGTTCTTTCTGCCAGGCTGGACCTACAGTGGACCTTGCGTTACGATAGAGAGATGACAGGTAAGAGTCGCCAGGGGGCTCTGTAGGCTCAGGGATTCTTTCAGTGCAGCTCAGAGGGCCCCCACAGAGGGAGAGCCACGTTGAATATAATACCGGCCAAAACGTTGTCCTGGGGCTGCTTGACAGCGGTAGAAATCGAGCTATGCAAGCGAGGATCAGTTCATTGCCCTTCCCTCTGCATAGAAAGGGTTGACCCCAGCAGCCTGTTCTGCGCTGTGTTGCTCGGAAAACAAACAGGGGACTCCCGGCACACACGCTCTCCCTCAGAAGGGAATTCATACGCGACTCTCTGAGGCCTCCGGAAAGCCGTAGAGGAGTTGAAGCACTCGATCGAGTCAGGGTTCATGGAGATGGCTGCACAGCAAACTTTGCTGAGAGGAAACACTCGTGCTTACCTTGAGGCCTGGGGTCACGTTTACTTCGCACTTTAGCTAGGGCAAGCCGTGGGATGAGCTCCCAGCAAGGCACTGGCGACCACCTGGATTCGTAGGAGAAAACTCACTTTCTTCACTGAGGCATTCCTAGCAGTGACTAGAAGACGGGTAACAGCACTGCCTTTCAGTCAGCCTTGAGGCCGCCCCTATCTGCCTTTCAAATGGGGGGAAATACTGCCTTTCTCCAGGCTTCTCAGTTACCCACCGGATCACCCAGCACATATACCTCTCTTCTCTGACAAGCCAAAGGAGGCCCTTGGAACACAATTCGGCCTTGTGCCATGAAACTTTGGGATGCAGTGTGTTCTGCATGTGCTGAATGGCATAATCCTCTAAATGCCCTCAGGAGGCCTAGGTGACTTTGCATGTTCCAAATGCCTAGCAAGGCTCAGGGTAAATCTCTACTTTATTTCGGGCTGGACCTAAAGTCTACTTTCCGCCTCACTTAGAGAGACGTCGAGCACGAGTCCCCAAAGTGGATTGGAGCCCCGGTGGTTTCTTTCAGGGCAGCTTAGGTGTCCTGAACGTGGCAGACCCGCATGGAAAGAAAGCCTGCCCCAAAACCGTGCTCCTGGGGCTGTTTCAAAGCTGTGGAACGCTAGCCATAGAGAAGAGATTAGTTCCCGGCCCTTTCACCTGCATAGTGAGGGATGGTCCCGGAGCCGTGTATCCCTTGATTGGGCTCAGAAGGCTTTTGGTACACGGTGCTCATCCTTGGAAAGAAGTGCCCCCGTGAGCGGCTTGAGCGCTCTGAGGCATACTAAAGCTAAAGCCGTCCATTGACTGAGACTTCCCGGAAACGGGTGCACCCCTGCCTCTGGTAATGGGAAAATGTGCACCTTACTTCGTGACTAGAGGTCACATTTAGTGGGCACTTTAGCTACAGTATGCTCTGGGCTGGGCTCCCAGGAAGGAACCGCAAGCGCCCGGTTTCTTTTGCAAAAGCTCACTGCTCCTCAGAGGCATCTGTGGAGTGAACAGTGTCCTGGTGGTGTGGTGTTCAGGCAGCTTGGAAGCTGCACCGAAGTTGCTTTCCAAAGGGGGAGAGTCGGGCTTCTCCCACATGCTCCAGTTTCCAACTTGACCCCACAGCGCGTTTACCGGCACTCTCTGACTGACTACTGGAGACTTTCAGCCACACGGGGCCTTTCTATGATCACACTTCGTTGCGGGCGGGGACTCTGGCATGCCGTGCATAGCATTCATTACCCGCTGAATGACTTAGTCAGGCCTAGGTGACTTTGGATCGCCCAAATGTCTCACAAGTTGACCGGTTTTTCTGTTCTTTCTGCCAGGCTGGACCTACAGTGGACCTTGCGTTACGATAGAGAGATGACAGGTAAGAGTCGCCAGGGGGCTCTGTAGGCTCAGGGATTCTTTCAGTGCAGCTCAGAGGGCCCCCACAGAGGGAGAGCCACGTTGAATATAATACCGGCCAAAACGTTGTCCTGGGGCTGCTTGACAGCGGTAGAAATCGAGCTATGCAAGCGAGGATCAGTTCATTGCCCTTCCCTCTGCATAGAAAGGGTTGACCCCAGCAGCCTGTTCCGCGCTGTGTTGCTCGGAAAACAAACAGGGGACTCCCGGCACACACGCTCTCCCTCAGAAGGGAATTCATACGCGACTCTCTGAGGCCTCCGGAAAGCCGTAGAGGAGTTGAAGCACTCGATCGAGTCAGGGTTCATGGAGATGGCTGCACAGCAAACTTTGCTGAGAGGAAACACTCGTGCTTACCTTGAGGCCTGGGGTCACGTTTACTTCGCACTTTAGCTAGGGCAAGCCGTGGGATGAGCTCCCAGCAAGGCACTGGCGACCACCTGGATTCGTAGGAGAAAACTCACTTTCTTCACTGAGGCATTCCTAGCAGTGACTAGAAGACGGGTAACAGCACTGCCTTTCAGTCAGCCTTGAGGCCGCCCCTATCTGCCTTTCAAATGGGGGGAAATACTGCCTTTCTCCAGGCTTCTCAGTTACCCACCGGATCACCCAGCACATATACCTCTCTTCTCTGACAAGCCAAAGGAGGCCCTTGGAACACAATTCGGCCTTGTGCCATGAAACTTTGGGATGCAGTGTGTTCTGCATGTGCTGAATGGCATAATCCTCTAAATGCCCTCAGGAGGCCTAGGTGACTTTGCATGTTCCAAATGCCTAGCAAGGCTCAGGGTAAATCTCTACTTTATTTCGGGCTGGACCTAAAGTCTACTTTCCGCCTCACTTAGAGAGACGTCGAGCACGAGTCCCCAAAGTGGATTGGAGCCCCGGTGGTTTCTTTCAGGGCAGCTTAGGTGTCCTGAACGTGGCAGACCCGCATGGAAAGAAAGCCTGCCCCAAAACCGTGCTCCTGGGGCTGTTTCAAAGCTGTGGAACGCTAGCCATAGAGAAGAGATTAGTTCCCGGCCCTTTCACCTGCATAGTGAGGGATGGTCCCGGAGCCGTGTATCCCTTGATTGGGCTCAGAAGGCTTTTGGTACACGGTGCTCATCCTTGGAAAGAAGTGCCCCCGTGAGCGGCTTGAGCGCTCTGAGGCATACTAAAGCTAAAGCCGTCCATTGACTGAGACTTCCCGGAAACGGGTGCACCCCTGCCTCTGGTAATGGGAAAATGTGCACCTTACTTCGTGACTAGAGGTCACATTTAGTGGGCACTTTAGCTACAGTATGCTCTGGGCTGGGCTCCCAGGAAGGAACCGCAAGCGCCAGGTTTCTTTTGCAAAAGCTCACTGCTCCTCAGAGGCATCTGTGGAGTGAACAGTGTCCTGGTGGTGTGGTGTTCAGGCAGCTTGGAAGCTGCACCGAAGTTGCTTTCCAAAGGGGGAGAGTCGGGCTTCTCCCACATGCTCCAGTTTCCAACTTGACCCCACAGCGCGTTTACCGGCACTCTCTGACTGACTACTGGAGACTTTCAGCCACACGGGGCCTTTCTACGATCACACTTCGTTGCGGGCGGGGACTCTGGCATGCCGTGCATAGCATTCATTACCCGCTGAATGACTTAGTCAGGCCTAGGTGACTTTGGATCGCCCAAATGTCTCACAAGTTGACCGGTTTTTCTGTTCTTTCTGCCAGGCTGGACCTACAGTGGACCTTGCGTTACGATAGAGAGATGACAGGTAAGAGTCGCCAGGGGGCTCTGTAGGCTCAGGGATTCTTTCAGTGCAGCTCAGAGGGCCCCCACAGAGGGAGAGCCACGTTGAATATAATACCGGCCAAAACGTTGTCCTGGGGCTGCTTGACAGCGGTAGAAATCGAGCTATGCAAGCGAGGATCAGTTCATTGCCCTTCCCTCTGCATAGAAAGGGTTGACCCCAGCAGCCTGTTCTGCGCTGTGTTGCTCGGAAAACAAACAGGGGACTCCCGGCACACACGCTCTCCCTCAGAAGGGAATTCATACGCGACTCTCTGAGGCCTCCGGAAAGCCGTAGAGGAGTTGAAGCACTCGATCGAGTCAGGGTTCATGGAGATGGCTGCACAGCAAACTTTGCTGAGAGGAAACACTCGTGCTTACCTTGAGGCCTGGGGTCACGTTTACTTCGCACTTTAGCTAGGGCAAGCCGTGGGATGAGCTCCCAGCAAGGCACTGGCGACCACCTGGATTCGTAGGAGAAAACTCACTTTCTTCACTGAGGCATTCCTAGCAGTGACTAGAAGACGGGTAACAGCACTGCCTTTCAGTCAGCCTTGAGGCCGCCCCTATCTGCCTTTCAAATGGGGGGAAATACTGCCTTTCTCCAGGCTTCTCAGTTACCCACCGGATCACCCAGCACATATACCTCTCTTCTCTGACAAGCCAAAGGAGGCCCTTGGAACACAATTCGGCCTTGTGCCATGAAACTTTGGGATGCAGTGTGTTCTGCATGTGCTGAATGGCATAATCCTCTAAATGCCCTCAGGAGGCCTAGGTGACTTTGCATGTTCCAAATGCCTAGCAAGGCTCAGGGTAAATCTCTACTTTATTTCGGGCTGGACCTAAAGTCTACTTTCCGCCTCACTTAGAGAGACGTCGAGCACGAGTCCCCAAAGTGGATTGGAGCCCCGGTGGTTTCTTTCAGGGCAGCTTAGGTGTCCTGAACGTGGCAGACCCGCATGGAAAGAAAGCCTGCCCCAAAACCGTGCTCCTGGGGCTGTTTCAAAGCTGTGGAACGCTAGCCATAGAGAAGAGATTAGTTCCCGGCCCTTTCACCTGCATAGTGAGGGATGGTCCCGGAGCCGTGTATCCCTTGATTGGGCTCAGAAGGCTTTTGGTACACGGTGCTCATCCTTGGAAAGAAGTGCCCCCGTGAGCGGCTTGAGCGCTCTGAGGCATACTAAAGCTAAAGCCGTCCATTGACTGAGACTTCCCGGAAACGGGTGCACCCCTGCCTCTGGTAATGGGAAAATGTGCACCTTACTTCGTGACTAGAGGTCACATTTAGTGGGCACTTTAGCTACAGTATGCTCTGGGCTGGGCTCCCAGGAAGGAACCGCAAGCGCCCGGTTTCTTTTGCAAAAGCTCACTGCTCCTCAGAGGCATCTGTGGAGTGAACAGTGTCCTGGTGGTGTGGTGTTCAGGCAGCTTGGAAGCTGCACCGAAGTTGCTTTCCAAAGGGGGAGAGTCGGGCTTCTCCCACATGCTCCAGTTTCCAACTTGACCCCACAGCGCGTTTACCGGCACTCTCTGACTGACTACTGGAGACTTTCAGCCACACGGGGCCTTTCTATGATCACACTTCGTTGCGGGCGGGGACTCTGGCATGCCGTGCATAGCATTCATTACCCGCTGAATGACTTAGTCAGGCCTAGGTGACTTTGGATCGCCCAAATGTCTCACAAGTTGACCGGTTTTTCTGTTCTTTCTGCCAGGCTGGACCTACAGTGGACCTTGCGTTACGATAGAGAGATGACAGGTAAGAGTCGCCAGGGGGCTCTGTAGGCTCAGGGATTCTTTCAGTGCAGCTCAGAGGGCCCCCACAGAGGGAGAGCCACGTTGAATATAATACCGGCCAAAACGTTGTCCTGGGGCTGCTTGACAGCGGTAGAAATCGAGCTATGCAAGCGAGGATCAGTTCATTGCCCTTCCCTCTGCATAGAAAGGGTTGACCCCAGCAGCCTGTTCTGCGCTGTGTTGCTCGGAAAACAAACAGGGGACTCCCGGCACACACGCTCTCCCTCAGAAGGGAATTCATACGCGACTCTCTGAGGCCTCCGGAAAGCCGTAGAGGAGTTGAAGCACTCGATCGAGTCAGGGTTCATGGAGATGGCTGCACAGCAAACTTTGCTGAGAGGAAACACTCGTGCTTACCTTGAGGCCTGGGGTCACGTTTACTTCGCACTTTAGCTAGGGCAAGCCGTGGGATGAGCTCCCAGCAAGGCACTGGCGACCACCTGGATTCGTAGGAGAAAACTCACTTTCTTCACTGAGGCATTCCTAGCAGTGACTAGAAGACGGGTAACAGCACTGCCTTTCAGTCAGCCTTGAGGCCGCCCCTATCTGCCTTTCAAATGGGGGGAAATACTGCCTTTCTCCAGGCTTCTCAGTTACCCACCGGATCACCCAGCACATATACCTCTCTTCTCTGACAAGCCAAAGGAGGCCCTTGGAACACAATTCGGCCTTGTGCCATGAAACTTTGGGATGCAGTGTGTTCTGCATGTGCTGAATGGCATAATCCTCTAAATGCCCTCAGGAGGCCTAGGTGACTTTGCATGTTCCAAATGCCTAGCAAGGCTCAGGGTAAATCTCTACTTTATTTCGGGCTGGACCTAAAGTCTACTTTCCGCCTCACTTAGAGAGACGTCGAGCACGAGTCCCCAAAGTGGATTGGAGCCCCGGTGGTTTCTTTCAGGGCAGCTTAGGTGTCCTGAACGTGGCAGACCCGCATGGAAAGAAAGCCTGCCCCAAAACCGTGCTCCTGGGGCTGTTTCAAAGCTGTGGAACGCTAGCCATAGAGAAGAGATTAGTTCCCGGCCCTTTCACCTGCATAGTGAGGGATGGTCCCGGAGCCGTGTATCCCTTGATTGGGCTCAGAAGGCTTTTGGTACACGGTGCTCATCCTTGGAAAGAAGTGCCCCCGTGAGAGGCTTGAGCGCTCTGAGGCATACTAAAGCTAAAGCCGTCCATTGACTGAGACTTCCCGGAAACGGGTGCACCCCTGCCTCTGGTAATGGGAAAATGTGCACCTTACTTCGTGACTAGAGGTCACATTTAGTGGGCACTTTAGCTACAGTATGCTCTGGGCTGGGCTCCCAGGAAGGAACCGCAAGCGCCCGGTTTCTTTTGCAAAAGCTCACTGCTCCTCAGAGGCATCTGTGGAGTGAACAGTGTCCTGGTGGTGTGGTGTTCAGGCAGCTTGGAAGCTGCACCGAAGTTGCTTTCCAAAGGGGGAGAGTCGGGCTTCTCCCACATGCTCCAGTTTCCAACTTGACCCCACAGCGCGTTTACCGGCACTCTCTGACTGACTACTGGAGACTTTCAGCCACACGGGGCCTTTCTATGATCACACTTCGTTGCGGGCGGGGACTCTGGCATGCCGTGCATAGCATTCATTACCCGCTGAATGACTTAGTCAGGCCTAGGTGACTTTGGATCGCCCAAATGTCTCACAAGTTGACCGGTTTTTCTGTTCTTTCTGCCAGGCTGGACCTACAGTGGACCTTGCGTTACGATAGAGAGATGACAGGTAAGAGTCGCCAGGGGGCTCTGTAGGCTCAGGGATTCTTTCAGTGCAGCTCAGAGGGCCCCCACAGAGGGAGAGCCACGTTGAATATAATACCGGCCAAAACGTTGTCCTGGGGCTGCTTGACAGCGGTAGAAATCGAGCTATGCAAGCGAGGATCAGTTCATTGCCCTTCCCTCTGCATAGAAAGGGTTGACCCCAGCAGCCTGTTCTGCGCTGTGTTGCTCGGAAAACAAACAGGGGACTCCCGGCACACACGCTCTCCCTCAGAAGGGAATTCATACGCGACTCTCTGAGGCCTCCGGAAAGCCGTAGAGGAGTTGAAGCACTCGATCGAGTCAGGGTTCATGGAGATGGCTGCACAGCAAACTTTGCTGAGAGGAAACACTCGTGCTTACCTTGAGGCCTGGGGTCACGTTTACTTCGCACTTTAGCTAGGGCAAGCCGTGGGATGAGCTCCCAGCAAGGCACTGGCGACCACCTGGATTCGTAGGAGAAAACTCACTTTCTTCACTGAGGCATTCCTAGCAGTGACTAGAAGACGGGTAACAGCACTGCCTTTCAGTCAGCCTTGAGGCCGCCCCTATCTGCCTTTCAAATGGGGGGAAATACTGCCTTTCTCCAGGCTTCTCAGTTACCCACCGGATCACCCAGCACATATACCTCTCTTCTCTGACAAGCCAAAGGAGGCCCTTGGAACACAATTCGGCCTTGTGCCATGAAACTTTGGGATGCAGTGTGTTCTGCATGTGCTGAATGGCATAATCCTCTAAATGCCCTCAGGAGGCCTAGGTGACTTTGCATGTTCCAAATGCCTAGCAAGGCTCAGGGTAAATCTCTACTTTATTTCGGGCTGGACCTAAAGTCTACTTTCCGCCTCACTTAGAGAGACGTCGAGCACGAGTCCCCAAAGTGGATTGGAGCCCCGGTGGTTTCTTTCAGGGCAGCTTAGGTGTCCTGAACGTGGCAGACCCGCATGGAAAGAAAGCCTGCCCCGAAACCGTGCTCCTGGGGCTGTTTCAAAGCTGTGGAACGCTAGCCATAGAGAAGAGATTAGTTCCCGGCCCTTTCACCTGCATAGTGAGGGATGGTCCCGGAGCCGTGTATCCCTTGATTGGGCTCAGAAGGCTTTTGGTACACGGTGCTCATCCTTGGAAAGAAGTGCCCCCGTGAGCGGCTTGAGCGCTCTGAGGCATACTAAAGCTAAAGCCGTCCATTGACTGAGACTTCCCGGAAACGGGTGCACCCCTGCCTCTGGTAATGGGAAAATGTGCACCTTACTTCGTGACTAGAGGTCACATTTAGTGGGCACTTTAGCTACAGTATGCTCTGGGCTGGGCTCCCAGGAAGGAACCGCAAGCGCCCGGTTTCTTTTGCAAAAGCTCACTGCTCCTCAGAGGCATCTGTGGAGTGAACAGTGTCCTGGTGGTGTGGTGTTCAGGCAGCTTGGAAGCTGCACCGAAGTTGCTTTCCAAAGGGGGAGAGTCGGGCTTCTCCCACATGCTCCAGTTTCCAACTTGACCCCACAGCGCGTTTACCGGCACTCTCTGACTGACTACTGGAGACTTTCAGCCACACGGGGCCTTTCTATGATCACACTTCGTTGCGGGCGGGGACTCTGGCATGCCGTGCATAGCATTCATTACCCGCTGAATGACTTAGTCAGGCCTAGGTGACTTTGGATCGCCCAAATGTCTCACAAGTTGACCGGTTTTTCTGTTCTTTCTGCCAGGCTGGACCTACAGTGGACCTTGCGTTACGATAGAGAGATGACAGGTAAGAGTCGCCAGGGGGCTCTGTAGGCTCAGGGATTCTTTCAGTGCAGCTCAGAGGGCCCCCACAGAGGGAGAGCCACGTTGAATATAATACCGGCCAAAACGTTGTCCTGGGGCTGCTTGACAGCGGTAGAAATCGAGCTATGCAAGCGAGGATCAGTTCATTGCCCTTCCCTCTGCATAGAAAGGGTTGACCCCAGCAGCCTGTTCTGCGCTGTGTTGCTCGGAAAACAAACAGGGGACTCCCGGCACACACGCTCTCCCTCAGAAGGGAATTCATACGCGACTCTCTGAGGCCTCCGGAAAGCCGTAGAGGAGTTGAAGCACTCGATCGAGTCAGGGTTCATGGAGATGGCTGCACAGCAAACTTTGCTGAGAGGAAACACTCGTGCTTACCTTGAGGCCTGGGGTCACGTTTACTTCGCACTTTAGCTAGGGCAAGCCGTGGGATGAGCTCCCAGCAAGGCACTGGCGACCACCTGGATTCGTAGGAGAAAACTCACTTTCTTCACTGAGGCATTCCTAGCAGTGACTAGAAGACGGGTAACAGCACTGCCTTTCAGTCAGCCTTGAGGCCGCCCCTATCTGCCTTTCAAATGGGGGGAAATACTGCCTTTCTCCAGGCTTCTCAGTTACACACCGGATCACCCAGCACATATACCTCTCTTCTCTGACAAGCCAAAGGAGGCCCTTGGAACACAATTCGGCCTTGTGCCATGAAACTTTGGGATGCAGTGTGTTCTGCATGTGCTGAATGGCATAATCCTCTAAATGCCCTCAGGAGGCCTAGGTGACTTTGCATGTTCCAAATGCCTAGCAAGGCTCAGGGTAAATCTCTACTTTATTTCGGGCTGGACCTAAAGTCTACTTTCCGCCTCACTTAGAGAGACGTCGAGCACGAGTCCCCAAAGTGGATTGGAGCCCCGGTGGTTTCTTTCAGGGCAGCTTAGGTGTCCTGAACGTGGCAGACCCGCATGGAAAGAAAGCCTGCCCCGAAACCGTGCTCCTGGGGCTGTTTCAAAGCTGTGGAACGCTAGCCATAGAGAAGAGATTAGTTCCCGGCCCTTTCACCTGCATAGTGAGGGATGGTCCCGGAGCCGTGTATCCCTTGATTGGGCTCAGAAGGCTTTTGGTACACGGTGCTCATCCTTGGAAAGAAGTGCCCCCGTGAGCGGCTTGAGCGCTCTGAGGCATACTAAAGCTAAAGCCGTCCATTGACTGAGACTTCCCGGAAACGGGTGCACCCCTGCCTCTGGTAATGGGAAAATGTGCACCTTACTTCGTGACTAGAGGTCACATTTAGTGGGCACTTTAGCTACAGTATGCTCTGGGCTGGGCTCCCAGGAAGGAACCGCAAGCGCCCGGTTTCTTTTGCAAAAGCTCACTGCTCCTCAGAGGCATCTGTGGAGTGAACAGTGTCCTGGTGGTGTGGTGTTCAGGCAGCTTGGAAGCTGCACCGAAGTTGCTTTCCAAAGGGGGAGAGTCGGGCTTCTCCCACATGCTCCAGTTTCCAACTTGACCCCACAGCGCGTTTACCGGCACTCTCTGACTGACTACTGGAGACTTTCAGCCACACGGGGCCTTTCTATGATCACACTTCGTTGCGGGCGGGGACTCTGGCATGCCGTGCATAGCATTCATTACCCGCTGAATGACTTAGTCAGGCCTAGGTGACTTTGGATCGCCCAAATGTCTCACAAGTTGACCGGTTTTTCTGTTCTTTCTGCCAGGCTGGACCTACAGTGGACCTTGCGTTACGATAGAGAGATGACAGGTAAGAGTCGCCAGGGGGCTCTGTAGGCTCAGGGATTCTTTCAGTGCAGCTCAGAGGGCCCCCACAGAGGGAGAGCCACGTTGAATATAATACCGGCCAAAACGTTGTCCTGGGGCTGCTTGACAGCGGTAGAAATCGAGCTATGCAAGCGAGGATCAGTTCATTGCCCTTCCCTCTGCATAGAAAGGGTTGACCCCAGCAGCCTGTTCTGCGCTGTGTTGCTCGGAAAACAAACAGGGGACTCCCGGCACACACGCTCTCCCTCAGAAGGGAATTCATACGCGACTCTCTGAGGCCTCCGGAAAGCCGTAGAGGAGTTGAAGCACTCGATCGAGTCAGGGTTCATGGAGATGGCTGCACAGCAAACTTTGCTGAGAGGAAACACTCGTGCTTACCTTGAGGCCTGGGGTCACGTTTACTTCGCACTTTAGCTAGGGCAAGCCGTGGGATGAGCTCCCAGCAAGGCACTGGCGACCACCTGGATTCGTAGGAGAAAACTCACTTTCTTCACTGAGGCATTCCTAGCAGTGACTAGAAGACGGGTAACAGCACTGCCTTTCAGTCAGCCTTGAGGCCGCCCCTATCTGCCTTTCAAATGGGGGGAAATACTGCCTTTCTCCAGGCTTCTCAGTTACCCACCGGATCACCCAGCACATATACCTCTCTTCTCTGACAAGCCAAAGGAGGCCCTTGGAACACAATTCGGCCTTGTGCCATGAAACTTTGGGATGCAGTGTGTTCTGCATGTGCTGAATGGCATAATCCTCTAAATGCCCTCAGGAGGCCTAGGTGACTTTGCATGTTCCAAATGCCTAGCAAGGCTCAGGGTAAATCTCTACTTTATTTCGGGCTGGACCTAAAGTCTACTTTCCGCCTCACTTAGAGAGACGTCGAGCACGAGTCCCCAAAGTGGATTGGAGCCCCGGTGGTTTCTTTCAGGGCAGCTTAGGTGTCCTGAACGTGGCAGACCCGCATGGAAAGAAAGCCTGCCCCGAAACCGTGCTCCTGGGGCTGTTTCAAAGCTGTGGAACGCTAGCCATAGAGAAGAGATTAGTTCCCGGCCCTTTCACCTGCATAGTGAGGGATGGTCCCGGAGCCGTGTATCCCTTGATTGGGCTCAGAAGGCTTTTGGTACACGGTGCTCATCCTTGGAAAGAAGTGCCCCCGTGAGCGGCTTGAGCGCTCTGAGGCATACTAAAGCTAAAGCCGTCCATTGACTGAGACTTCCCGGAAACGGGTGCACCCCTGCCTCTGGTAATGGGAAAATGTGCACCTTACTTCGTGACTAGAGGTCACATTTAGTGGGCACTTTAGCTACAGTATGCTCTGGGCTGGGCTCCCAGGAAGGAACCGCAAGCGCCCGGTTTCTTTTGCAAAAGCTCACTGCTCCTCAGAGGCATCTGTGGAGTGAACAGTGTCCTGGTGGTGTGGTGTTCAGGCAGCTTGGAAGCTGCACCGAAGTTGCTTTCCAAAGGGGGAGAGTCGGGCTTCTCCCACATGCTCCAGTTTCCAACTTGACCCCACAGCGCGTTTACCGGCACTCTCTGACTGACTACTGGAGACTTTCAGCCACACGGGGCCTTTCTATGATCACACTTCGTTGCGGGCGGGGACTCTGGCATGCCGTGCATAGCATTCATTACCCGCTGAATGACTTAGTCAGGCCTAGGTGACTTTGGATCGCCCAAATGTCTCACAAGTTGACCGGTTTTTCTGTTCTTTCTGCCAGGCTGGACCTACAGTGGACCTTGCGTTACGATAGAGAGATGACAGGTAAGAGTCGCCAGGGGGCTCTGTAGGCTCAGGGATTCTTTCAGTGCAGCTCAGAGGGCCCCCACAGAGGGAGAGCCACGTTGAATATAATACCGGCCAAAACGTTGTCCTGGGGCTGCTTGACAGCGGTAGAAATCGAGCTATGCAAGCGAGGATCAGTTCATTGCCCTTCCCTCTGCATAGAAAGGGTTGACCCCAGCAGCCTGTTCTGCGCTGTGTTGCTCGGAAAACAAACAGGGGACTCCCGGCACACACGCTCTCCCTCAGAAGGGAATTCATACGCGACTCTCTGAGGCCTCCGGAAAGCCGTAGAGGAGTTGAAGCACTCGATCGAGTCAGGGTTCATGGAGATGGCTGCACAGCAAACTTTGCTGAGAGGAAACACTCGTGCTTACCTTGAGGCCTGGGGTCACGTTTACTTCGCACTTTAGCTAGGGCAAGCCGTGGGATGAGCTCCCAGCAAGGCACTGGCGACCACCTGGATTCGTAGGAGAAAACTCACTTTCTTCACTGAGGCATTCCTAGCAGTGACTAGAAGACGGGTAACAGCACTGCCTTTCAGTCAGCCTTGAGGCCGCCCCTATCTGCCTTTCAAATGGGGGGAAATACTGCCTTTCTCCAGGCTTCTCAGTTACCCACCGGATCACCCAGCACATATACCTCTCTTCTCTGACAAGCCAAAGGAGGCCCTTGGAACACAATTCGGCCTTGTGCCATGAAACTTTGGGATGCAGTGTGTTCTGCATGTGCTGAATGGCATAATCCTCTAAATGCCCTCAGGAGGCCTAGGTGACTTTGCATGTTCCAAATGCCTAGCAAGGCTCAGGGTAAATCTCTACTTTATTTCGGGCTGGACCTAAAGTCTACTTTCCGCCTCACTTAGAGAGACGTCGAGCACGAGTCCCCAAAGTGGATTGGAGCCCCGGTGGTTTCTTTCAGGGCAGCTTAGGTGTCCTGAACGTGGCAGACCCGCATGGAAAGAAAGCCTGCCCCGAAACCGTGCTCCTGGGGCTGTTTCAAAGCTGTGGAACGCTAGCCATAGAGAAGAGATTAGTTCCCGGCCCTTTCACCTGCATAGTGAGGGATGGTCCCGGAGCCGTGTATCCCTTGATTGGGCTCAGAAGGCTTTTGGTACACGGTGCTCATCCTTGGAAAGAAGTGCCCCCGTGAGCGGCTTGAGCGCTCTGAGGCATACTAAAGCTAAAGCCGTCCATTGACTGAGACTTCCCGGAAACGGGTGCACCCCTGCCTCTGGTAATGGGAAAATGTGCACCTTACTTCGTGACTAGAGGTCACATTTAGTGGGCACTTTAGCTACAGTATGCTCTGGGCTGGGCTCCCAGGAAGGAACCGCAAGCGCCCGGTTTCTTTTGCAAAAGCTCACTGCTCCTCAGAGGCATCTGTGGAGTGAACAGTGTCCTGGTGGTGTGGTGTTCAGGCAGCTTGGAAGCTGCACCGAAGTTGCTTTCCAAAGGGGGAGAGTCGGGCTTCTCCCACATGCTCCAGTTTCCAACTTGACCCCACAGCGCGTTTACCGGCACTCTCTGACTGACTACTGGAGACTTTCAGCCACACGGGGCCTTTCTATGATCACACTTCGTTGCGGGCGGGGACTCTGGCATGCCGTGCATAGCATTCATTACCCGCTGAATGACTTAGTCAGGCCTAGGTGACTTTGGATCGCCCAAATGTCTCACAAGTTGACCGGTTTTTCTGTTCTTTCTGCCAGGCTGGACCTACAGTGGACCTTGCGTTACGATAGAGAGATGACAGGTAAGAGTCGCCAGGGGGCTCTGTAGGCTCAGGGATTCTTTCAGTGCAGCTCAGAGGGCCCCCACAGAGGGAGAGCCACGTTGAATATAATACCGGCCAAAACGTTGTCCTGGGGCTGCTTGACAGCGGTAGAAATCGAGCTATGCAAGCGAGGATCAGTTCATTGCCCTTCCCTCTGCATAGAAAGGGTTGACCCCAGCAGCCTGTTCTGCGCTGTGTTGCTCGGAAAACAAACAGGGGACTCCCGGCACACACGCTCTCCCTCAGAAGGGAATTCATACGCGACTCTCTGAGGCCTCCGGAAAGCCGTAGAGGAGTTGAAGCACTCGATCGAGTCAGGGTTCATGGAGATGGCTGCACAGCAAACTTTGCTGAGAGGAAACACTCGTGCTTACCTTGAGGCCTGGGGTCACGTTTACTTCGCACTTTAGCTAGGGCAAGCCGTGGGATGAGCTCCCAGCAAGGCACTGGCGACCACCTGGATTCGTAGGAGAAAACTCACTTTCTTCACTGAGGCATTCCTAGCAGTGACTAGAAGACGGGTAACAGCACTGCCTTTCAGTCAGCCTTGAGGCCGCCCCTATCTGCCTTTCAAATGGGGGGAAATACTGCCTTTCTCCAGGCTTCTCAGTTACCCACCGGATCACCCAGCACATATACCTCTCTTCTCTGACAAGCCAAAGGAGGCCCTTGGAACACAATTCGGCCTTGTGCCATGAAACTTTGGGATGCAGTGTGTTCTGCATGTGCTGAATGGCATAATCCTCTAAATGCCCTCAGGAGGCCTAGGTGACTTTGCATGTTCCAAATGCCTAGCAAGGCTCAGGGTAAATCTCTACTTTATTTCGGGCTGGACCTAAAGTCTACTTTCCGCCTCACTTAGAGAGACGTCGAGCACGAGTCCCCAAAGTGGATTGGAGCCCCGGTGGT
The DNA here is from genome assembly GCF_964341445.2 of Mesoplodon mirus. Classification (NCBI taxonomy): domain Eukaryota; kingdom Metazoa; phylum Chordata; class Mammalia; order Artiodactyla; family Ziphiidae; genus Mesoplodon; species Mesoplodon mirus. The sequence goes on along the minus strand of NW_028294839.1, from coordinate 9,766 downwards.
TTCTTTCAGGGCAGCTTAGGTGTCCTGAACGTGGCAGACCCGCATGGAAAGAAAGCCTGCCCCGAAACCGTGCTCCTGGGGCTGTTTCAAAGCTGTGGAACGCTAGCCATAGAGAAGAGATTAGTTCCCGGCCCTTTCACCTGCATAGTGAGGGATGGTCCCGGAGCCGTGTATCCCTTGATTGGGCTCAGAAGGCTTTTGGTACACGGTGCTCATCCTTGGAAAGAAGTGCCCCCGTGAGCGGCTTGAGCGCTCTGAGGCATACTAAAGCTAAAGCCGTCCATTGACTGAGACTTCCCGGAAACGGGTGCACCCCTGCCTCTGGTAATGGGAAAATGTGCACCTTACTTCGTGACTAGAGGTCACATTTAGTGGGCACTTTAGCTACAGTATGCTCTGGGCTGGGCTCCCAGGAAGGAACCGCAAGCGCCCGGTTTCTTTTGCAAAAGCTCACTGCTCCTCAGAGGCATCTGTGGAGTGAACAGTGTCCTGGTGGTGTGGTGTTCAGGCAGCTTGGAAGCTGCACCGAAGTTGCTTTCCAAAGGGGGAGAGTCGGGCTTCTCCCACATGCTCCAGTTTCCAACTTGACCCCACAGCGCGTTTACCGGCACTCTCTGACTGACTACTGGAGACTTTCAGCCACACGGGGCCTTTCTATGATCACACTTCGTTGCGGGCGGGGACTCTGGCATGCCGTGCATAGCATTCATTACCCGCTGAATGACTTAGTCAGGCCTAGGTGACTTTGGATCGCCCAAATGTCTCACAAGTTGACCGGTTTTTCTGTTCTTTCTGCCAGGCTGGACCTACAGTGGACCTTGCGTTACGATAGAGAGATGACAGGTAAGAGTCGCCAGGGGGCTCTGTAGGCTCAGGGATTCTTTCAGTGCAGCTCAGAGGGCCCCCACAGAGGGAGAGCCACGTTGAATATAATACCGGCCAAAACGTTGTCCTGGGGCTGCTTGACAGCGGTAGAAATCGAGCTATGCAAGCGAGGATCAGTTCATTGCCCTTCCCTCTGCATAGAAAGGGTTGACCCCAGCAGCCTGTTCCGCGCTGTGTTGCTCGGAAAACAAACAGGGGACTCCCGGCACACACGCTCTCCCTCAGAAGGGAATTCATACGCGACTCTCTGAGGCCTCCGGAAAGCCGTAGAGGAGTTGAAGCACTCGATCGAGTCAGGGTTCATGGAGATGGCTGCACAGCAAACTTTGCTGAGAGGAAACACTCGTGCTTACCTTGAGGCCTGGGGTCACGTTTACTTCGCACTTTAGCTAGGGCAAGCCGTGGGATGAGCTCCCAGCAAGGCACTGGCGACCACCTGGATTCGTAGGAGAAAACTCACTTTCTTCACTGAGGCATTCCTAGCAGTGACTAGAAGACGGGTAACAGCACTGCCTTTCAGTCAGCCTTGAGGCCGCCCCTATCTGCCTTTCAAATGGGGGGAAATACTGCCTTTCTCCAGGCTTCTCAGTTACCCACCGGATCACCCAGCACATATACCTCTCTTCTCTGACAAGCCAAAGGAGGCCCTTGGAACACAATTCGGCCTTGTGCCATGAAACTTTGGGATGCAGTGTGTTCTGCATGTGCTGAATGGCATAATCCTCTAAATGCCCTCAGGAGGCCTAGGTGACTTTGCATGTTCCAAATGCCTAGCAAGGCTCAGGGTAAATCTCTACTTTATTTCGGGCTGGACCTAAAGTCTACTTTCCGCCTCACTTAGAGAGACGTCGAGCACGAGTCCCCAAAGTGGATTGGAGCCCCGGTGGTTTCTTTCAGGGCAGCTTAGGTGTCCTGAACGTGGCAGACCCGCATGGAAAGAAAGCCTGCCCCGAAACCGTGCTCCTGGGGCTGTTTCAAAGCTGTGGAACGCTAGCCATAGAGAAGAGATTAGTTCCCGGCCCTTTCACCTGCATAGTGAGGGATGGTCCCGGAGCCGTGTATCCCTTGATTGGGCTCAGAAGGCTTTTGGTACACGGTGCTCATCCTTGGAAAGAAGTGCCCCCGTGAGCGGCTTGAGCGCTCTGAGGCATACTAAAGCTAAAGCCGTCCATTGACTGAGACTTCCCGGAAACGGGTGCACCCCTGCCTCTGGTAATGGGAAAATGTGCACCTTACTTCGTGACTAGAGGTCACATTTAGTGGGCACTTTAGCTACAGTATGCTCTGGGCTGGGCTCCCAGGAAGGAACCGCAAGCGCCCGGTTTCTTTTGCAAAAGCTCACTGCTCCTCAGAGGCCTCTGTGGAGTGAACAGTGTCCTGGTGGTGTGGTGTTCAGGCAGCTTGGAAGCTGCACCGAAGTTGCTTTCCAAAGGGGGAGAGTCGGGCTTCTCCCACATGCTCCAGTTTCCAACTTGACCCCACAGCGCGTTTACCGGCACTCTCTGACTGACTACTGGAGACTTTCAGCCACACGGGGCCTTTCTATGATCACACTTCGTTGCGGGCGGGGACTCTGGCATGCCGTGCATAGCATTCATTACCCGCTGAATGACTTAGTCAGGCCTAGGTGACTTTGGATCGCCCAAATGTCTCACAAGTTGACCGGTTTTTCTGTTCTTTCTGCCAGGCTGGACCTACAGTGGACCTTGCGTTACGATAGAGAGATGACAGGTAAGAGTCGCCAGGGGGCTCTGTAGGCTCAGGGATTCTTTCAGTGCAGCTCAGAGGGCCCCCACAGAGGGAGAGCCACGTTGAATATAATACCGGCCAAAACGTTGTCCTGGGGCTGCTTGACAGCGGTAGAAATCGAGCTATGCAAGCGAGGATCAGTTCATTGCCCTTCCCTCTGCATAGAAAGGGTTGACCCCAGCAGCCTGTTCCGCGCTGTGTTGCTCGGAAAACAAACAGGGGACTCCCGGCACACACGCTCTCCCTCAGAAGGGAATTCATACGCGACTCTCTGAGGCCTCCGGAAGCCGTAGAGGAGTTGAAGCACTCGATCGAGTCAGGGTTCATGGAGATGGCTGCACAGCAAACTTTGCTGAGAGGAAACACTCGTGCTTACCTTGAGGCCTGGGGTCACGTTTACTTCGCACTTTAGCTAGGGCAAGCCGTGGATGAGCTCCCAGCAAGGCACTGGCGACCACCTGGATTCGTAGGAGAAAACTCACTTTCTTCACTGAGGCATTCCTAGCAGTGACTAGAAGACGGGTAACAGCACTGCCTTTCAGTCAGCCTTGAGGCCGCCCCTATCTGCCTTTCAAATGGGGGGAAATACTGCCTTTCTCCAGGCTTCTCAGTTACCCACCGGATCACCCAGCACATATACCTCTCTTCTCTGACAAGCCAAAGGAGGCCCCTTGGAACACAATTCGGCCTTGTGCCATGAAACTTTGGGATGCAGTGTGTTCTGCATGTGCTGAATGGCATAATCCTCTAAATGCCCTCAGGAGGCCTAGGTGACTTTGCATGTTCCAAATGCCTAGCAAGGCTCAGGGTAAATCTCTACTTTATTTCGGGCTGGACCTAAAGTCTACTTTCCGCCTCACTTAGAGAGACGTCGAGCACGAGTCCCCAAAGTGGATTGGAGCCCCGGTGGTTTCTTTCAGGGCAGCTTAGGTGTCCTGAACGTGGCAGACCCGCATGGAAAGAAAGCCTGCCCCGAAACCGTGCTCCTGGGGCTGTTTCAAAGCTGTGGAACGCTAGCCATAGAGAAGAGATTAGTTCCCGGCCCTTTCACCTGCATAGTGAGGGATGGTCCCGGAGCCGTGTATCCCTTGATTGGGCTCAGAAGGCTTTTGGTACACGGTGCTCATCCTTGGAAAGAAGTGCCCCCGTGAGCGGCTTGAGCGCTCTGAGGCATACTAAAGCTAAAGCCGTCCATTGACTGAGACTTCCCGGAAACGGGTGCACCCCTGCCTCTGGTAATGGGAAAATGTGCACCTTACTTCGTGACTAGAGGTCACATTTAGTGGGCACTTTAGCTACAGTATGCTCTGGGCTGGGCTCCCAGGAAGGAACCGCAAGCGCCCGGTTTCTTTTGCAAAAGCTCACTGCTCCTCAGAGGCCTCTGTGGAGTGAACAGTGTCCTGGTGGTGTGGTGTTCAGGCAGCTTGGAAGCTGCACCGAAGTTGCTTTCCAAAGGGGGAGAGTCGGGCTTCTCCCACATGCTCCAGTTTCCAACTTGACCCCACAGCGCGTTTACCGGCACTCTCTGACTGACTACTGGAGACTTTCAGCCACACGGGGCCTTTCTATGATCACACTTCGTTGCGGGCGGGGACTCTGGCATGCCGTGCATAGCATTCATTACCCGCTGAATGACTTAGTCAGGCCTAGGTGACTTTGGATCGCCCAAATGTCTCACAAGTTGACCGGTTTTTCTGTTCTTTCTGCCAGGCTGGACCTACAGTGGACCTTGCGTTACGATAGAGAGATGACAGGTAAGAGTCGCCAGGGGGCTCTGTAGGCTCAGGGATTCTTTCAGTGCAGCTCAGAGGGCCCCCACAGAGGGAGAGCCACGTTGAATATAATACCGGCCAAAACGTTGTCCTGGGGCTGCTTGACAGCGGTAGAAATCGAGCTATGCAAGCGAGGATCAGTTCATTGCCCTTCCCTCTGCATAGAAAGGGTTGACCCCAGCAGCCTGTTCCGCGCTGTGTTGCTCGGAAAACAAACAGGGGACTCCCGGCACACACGCTCTCCCTCAGAAGGGAATTCATACGCGACTCTCTGAGGCCTCCGGAAAGCCGTAGAGGAGTTGAAGCACTCGATCGAGTCAGGGTTCATGGAGATGGCTGCACAGCAAACTTTGCTGAGAGGAAACACTCGTGCTTACCTTGAGGCCTGGGGTCACGTTTACTTCGCACTTTAGCTAGGGCAAGCCGTGGGATGAGCTCCCAGCAAGGCACTGGCGACCACCTGGATTCGTAGGAGAAAACTCACTTTCTTCACTGAGGCATTCCTAGCAGTGACTAGAAGACGGGTAACAGCACTGCCTTTCAGTCAGCCTTGAGGCCGCCCCTATCTGCCTTTCAAATGGGGGGAAATACTGCCTTTCTCCAGGCTTCTCAGTTACCCACCGGATCACCCAGCACATATACCTCTCTTCTCTGACAAGCCAAAGGAGGCCCTTGGAACACAATTCGGCCTTGTGCCATGAAACTTTGGGATGCAGTGTGTTCTGCATGTGCTGAATGGCATAATCCTCTAAATGCCCTCAGGAGGCCTAGGTGACTTTGCATGTTCCAAATGCCTAGCAAGGCTCAGGGTAAATCTCTACTTTATTTCGGGCTGGACCTAAAGTCTACTTTCCGCCTCACTTAGAGAGACGTCGAGCACGAGTCCCCAAAGTGGATTGGAGCCCCGGTGGTTTCTTTCAGGGCAGCTTAGGTGTCCTGAACGTGGCAGACCCGCATGGAAAGAAAGCCTGCCCCGAAACCGTGCTCCTGGGGCTGTTTCAAAGCTGTGGAACGCTAGCCATAGAGAAGAGATTAGTTCCCGGCCCTTTCACCTGCATAGTGAGGGATGGTCCCGGAGCCGTGTATCCCTTGATTGGGCTCAGAAGGCTTTTGGTACACGGTGCTCATCCTTGGAAAGAAGTGCCCCCGTGAGCGGCTTGAGCGCTCTGAGGCATACTAAAGCTAAAGCCGTCCATTGACTGAGACTTCCCGGAAACGGGTGCACCCCTGCCTCTGGTAATGGGAAAATGTGCACCTTACTTCGTGACTAGAGGTCACATTAGTGGGCACTTTAGCTACAGTATGCTCTGGGCTGGGCTCCCAGGAAGGAACCGCAAGCGCCCGGTTTCTTTTGCAAAAGCTCACTGCTCCTCAGAGGCCTCTGTGGAGTGAACAGTGTCCTGGTGGTGTGTGTTCAGGCAGCTTGGAAGCTGCACCGAAGTTGCTTTCCAAAGGGGGAGAGTCGGGCTTCTCCCACATGCTCCAGTTTCCAACTTGACCCCACAGCGCGTTTACCGGCACTCTCTGACTGACTACTGGAGACTTTCAGCCACACGGGGCCTTTCTATGATCACACTTCGTTGCGGGCGGGGACTCTGGCATGCCGTGCATAGCATTCATTACCCGCTGAATGACTTAGTCAGGCCTAGGTGACTTTGGATCGCCCAAATGTCTCACAAGTTGACCGGTTTTTCTGTTCTTTCTGCCAGGCTGGACCTACAGTGGACCTTGCGTTACGATAGAGAGATGACAGGTAAGAGTCGCCAGGGGGCTCTGTAGGCTCAGGGATTCTTTCAGTGCAGCTCAGAGGGCCCCCACAGAGGGAGAGCCACGTTGAATATAATACCGGCCAAAACGTTGTCCTGGGGCTGCTTGACAGCGGTAGAAATCGAGCTATGCAAGCGAGGATCAGTTCATTGCCCTTCCCTCTGCATAGAAAGGGTTGACCCCAGCAGCCTGTTCCGCGCTGTGTTGCTCGGAAAACAAACAGGGGACTCCCGGCACACACGCTCTCCCTCAGAAGGGAATTCATACGCGACTCTCTGAGGCCTCCGGAAAGCCGTAGAGGAGTTGAAGCACTCGATCGAGTCAGGGTTCATGGAGATGGCTGCACAGCAAACTTTGCTGAGAGGAAACACTCGTGCTTACCTTGAGGCCTGGGGTCACGTTTACTTCGCACTTTAGCTAGGGCAAGCCGTGGGATGAGCTCCCAGCAAGGCACTGGCGACCACCTGGATTCGTAGGAGAAAACTCACTTTCTTCACTGAGGCATTCCTAGCAGTGACTAGAAGACGGGTAACAGCACTGCCTTTCAGTCAGCCTTGAGGCCGCCCCTATCTGCCTTTCAAATGGGGGAAATACTGCCTTTCTCCAGGCTTCTCAGTTACCCACCGGATCACCCAGCACATATACCTCTCTTCTCTGACAAGCCAAAGGAGGCCCTTGGAACACAATTCGGCCTTGTGCCATGAAACTTTGGGATGCAGTGTGTTCTGCATGTGCTGAATGGCATAATCCTCTAAATGCCCTCAGGAGGCCTAGGTGACTTTGCATGTTCCAAATGCCTAGCAAGGCTCAGGGTAAATCTCTACTTTATTTCGGGCTGGACCTAAAGTCTACTTTCCGCCTCACTTAGAGAGACGTCGAGCACGAGTCCCCAAAGTGGATTGGAGCCCCGGTGGTTTCTTTCAGGGCAGCTTAGGTGTCCTGAACGTGGCAGACCCGCATGGAAAGAAAGCCCTGCCCCGAAACCGTGCTCCTGGGGCTGTTTCAAAGCTGTGGAACGCTAGCCATAGAGAAGAGATTAGTTCCCGGCCCTTTCACCTGCATAGTGAGGGATGGTCCCGGAGCCGTGTATCCCTTGATTGGGCTCAGAAGGCTTTTGGTACACGGTGCTCATCCTTGGAAAGAAGTGCCCCCGTGAGCGGCTTGAGCGCTCTGAGGCATACTAAAGCTAAAGCCGTCCATTGACTGAGACTTCCCGGAAACGGGTGCACCCCTGCCTCTGGTAATGGGAAAATGTGCACCTTACTTCGTGACTAGAGGTCACATTTAGTGGGCACTTTAGCTACAGTATGCTCTGGGCTGGGCTCCCAGGAAGGAACCGCAAGCGCCCGGTTTCTTTTGCAAAAGCTCACTGCTCCTCAGAGGCCTCTGTGGAGTGAACAGTGTCCTGGTGGTGTGGTGTTCAGGCAGCTTGGAAGCTGCACCGAAGTTGCTTTCCAAAGGGGGAGAGTCGGGCTTCTCCCACATGCTCCAGTTTCCAACTTGACCCCACAGCGCGTTTACCGGCACTCTCTGACTGACTACTGGAGACTTTCAGCCACACGGGGCCTTTCTATGATCACACTTCGTTGCGGGCGGGGACTCTGGCATGCCGTGCATAGCATTCATTACCCGCTGAATGACTTAGTCAGGCCTAGGTGACTTTGGATCGCCCAAATGTCTCACAAGTTGACCGGTTTTTCTGTTCTTTCTGCCAGGCTGGACCTACAGTGGACCTTGCGTTACGATAGAGAGATGACAGGTAAGAGTCGCCAGGGGGCTCTGTAGGCTCAGGGATTCTTTCAGTGCAGCTCAGAGGGCCCCCACAGAGGGAGAGCCACGTTGAATATAATACCGGCCAAAACGTTGTCCTGGGGCTGCTTGACAGCGGTAGAAATCGAGCTATGCAAGCGAGGATCAGTTCATTGCCCTTCCCTCTGCATAGAAAGGGTTGACCCCAGCAGCCTGTTCTGCGCTGTGTTGCTCGGAAAACAAACAGGGACTCCCGGCACACACGCTCTCCCTCAGAAGGGAATTCATACGCGACTCTCTGAGGCCTCCGGAAAGCCGTAGAGGAGTTGAAGCACTCGATCGAGTCAGGGTTCATGGAGATGGCTGCACAGCAAACTTTGCTGAGAGGAAACACTCGTGCTTACCTTGAGGCCTGGGGTCACGTTTACTTCGCACTTTAGCTAGGGCAAGCCGTGGGATGAGCTCCCAGCAAGGCACTGGCGACCACCTGGATTCGTAGGAGAAAACTCACTTTCTTCACTGAGGCATTCCTAGCAGTGACTAGAAGACGGGTAACAGCACTGCCTTTCAGTCAGCCTTGAGGCCGCCCCTATCTGCCTTTCAAATGGGGGGAAATACTGCCTTTCTCCAGGCTTCTCAGTTACCCACCGGATCACCCAGCACATATACCTCTCTTCTCTGACAAGCCAAAGGAGGCCCTTGGAACACAATTCGGCCTTGTGCCATGAAACTTTGGGATGCAGTGTGTTCTGCATGTGCTGAATGGCATAATCCTCTAAATGCCCTCAGGAGGCCTAGGTGACTTTGCATGTTCCAAATGCCTAGCAAGGCTCAGGGTAAATCTCTACTTTATTTCGGGCTGGACCTAAAGTCTACTTTCCGCCTCACTTAGAGAGACGTCGAGCACGAGTCCCCAAAGTGGATTGGAGCCCCGGTGGTTTCTTTCAGGGCAGCTTAGGTGTCCTGAACGTGGCAGACCCGCATGGAAAGAAAGCCTGCCCCGAAACCGTGCTCCTGGGGCTGTTTCAAAGCTGTGGAACGCTAGCCATAGAGAAGAGATTAGTTCCCGGCCCTTTCACCTGCATAGTGAGGGATGGTCCCGGAGCCGTGTATCCCTTGATTGGGCTCAGAAGGCTTTTGGTACACGGTGCTCATCCTTGGAAAGAAGTGCCCCCGTGAGCGGCTTGAGCGCTCTGAGGCATACTAAAGCTAAAGCCGTCCATTGACTGAGACTTCCCGGAAACGGGTGCACCCCTGCCTCTGGTAATGGGAAAATGTGCACCTTACTTCGTGACTAGAGGTCACATTTAGTGGGCACTTTAGCTACAGTATGCTCTGGGCTGGGCTCCCAGGAAGGAACCGCAAGCGCCCGGTTTCTTTTGCAAAAGCTCACTGCTCCTCAGAGGCATCTGTGGAGTGAACAGTGTCCTGGTGGTGTGGTGTTCAGGCAGCTTGGAAGCTGCACCGAAGTTGCTTTCCAAAGGGGGAGAGTCGGGCTTCTCCCACATGCTCCAGTTTCCAACTTGACCCCACAGCGCGTTTACCGGCACTCTCTGACTGACTACTGGAGACTTTCAGCCACACGGGGCCTTTCTATGATCACACTTCGTTGCGGGCGGGGACTCTGGCATGCCGTGCATAGCATTCATTACCCGCTGAATGACTTAGTCAGGCCTAGGTGACTTTGGATCGCCCAAATGTCTCACAAGTTGACCGGTTTTTCTGTTCTTTCTGCCAGGCTGGACCTACAGTGGACCTTGCGTTACGATAGAGAGATGACAGGTAAGAGTCGCCAGGGGGCTCTGTAGGCTCAGGGATTCTTTCAGTGCAGCTCAGAGGGCCCC